>NC_046381.1:33438106-33673106 GCF_011125445.2 Fundulus heteroclitus | reverse complement strand
ACCCCGTCTACTTTTAAGACTATCTTATCTTAAAACTTTTCTTTTTGACAAAGTTTATAGTTAGAGTGGCTCATGTTACCCTGAGCTACCTCTATAGTTGTGCTGCTGTAGGCTTAGGCTACTGGAGGGGATCAGGGCCTATTTTTCTCAGTCTGCTGAGTTCTTCTACTGTTCTCCAATTTGCATTGCTTGTTGTCATTTCAGCTTTTAACTTTTTGTTCTCTCTCTTTTTTTCTTCATTTTTGGTACACCTGCTCTGGCATCCTGTTAGTTGTGACATCATCGAGGGAAGACAGCAAAGCCATCAACAATGCAGACGATTGTCCCTGTAGCTCTACGCTCTTTCAGCAGGAGTAAATGCTGCTTGTCAAGACTCGATGCAATCTACTGGGTTTCCTTAGATAGGAACCTTTTTGACGAATCCGTATAATCTAATAGAATTTGACTTTGGAAAGTGACTTGAGATGATATGTTTCATTAGCCTCGTGAGACCATCCTGATCTCGCGAGCTTTCAAGGTTTCACTCGCAGATCAGTCTGGCTACTCTCCGTTAAAGAAAATTTGGAGCCGTTCACCAAACGAACGTCCAATCAGCGTTGGCTTTGAGGCGGGTTGAGGTGTGACGCAACGAGAAGCGGAACAGTTCAGTCTAAAGAACATGGCGGCTTCAGCCGATGAAACTAGCGTTAGCGTGGCTATCAAGCAAGTTTTATCGGAATTACAGAGTATTTCTTTGCTGAGCTAACAAGCCTTTACCTGCAGCAGCAAGAGTAGCTTGGCTTGTGGTTGTGTTTTCGTCGTCGCTCACGACGAAGCATGTTGACGAGTACGTCAACATGCTTCGTTGATCTGATTGGTTTATTTGGCCCGTCTATCACCAACATAGGCCAATCAGCTAACCAGTATTTTCGCCCCTTCCCAAAATTACTTCAACGGAAGGTTTCCAGATGGATATGCGAAGCAAATCTATCTGGCGGCGTCAGGTTAATGTTTCATAAATTGGCGCTATATAAATAAGATTTTATTGAATTTAATTTAATTTGTCAGCTGTCAGAGACAAAGATGTTTCGTCATCAAGGAAAATATCTGGTCATGAGCTTGAATTGACTGTCTGTGGTCATTCAGGGTGACAGAAGCACCAACCACCAACTTAGATCTTCCGTGACCAAAGATGACCTATGACCAATATGAAGTTGTAGAAAAACCTTGATGCAGCATTCTTGTTCTCCCTTTTCACAGCCATGTGCATTTCTCTACCACTGTCTCCCTTCGCTGATATTTCCCTCCTTTTACTGTATTATAGCCCCATTTCCCAAGAGTACCGTACTGCAGTGGCAAGGCGCCGCCATTTTTACAATCAATACCAGAAGCAGACACCGGAGGTCTAACAAATTTGCCGGAAGTCGGTCCCAACGACATGTCGCAAAGTGACGCTAAGCAAGGCCACAGAGGCAATTTTTTTTGGGGGGGGGTTCGCGGCTCTAGTGGCTTGCTTTATAACATAGTAGGCTGACAGGAAGGGGGTGGAAGAGGGAAAGAGACATGCAACAAAGGACCGCGGGTCGGAGTCGAATGCGGGTCGACCGCATCGAGGACTAAGGCCTCCGTACATGTGCTCGCGCTACCCGCTGCGCCCCACAGAGGCAATTCTTGCAATGCAAAACGTGTAATATTTGCAATTGAAGCAAAGCCTGAGTGACACGACACCTGTGAGGTGTCTTGTCACAACCAATCAGGAGCTGAATATGGCTGTGACGTGGGGTGAAGGACTGCGATGAAGCAAGTTTTCATTCTACATGGAAGAAAAACTGACAGTGACGTTGTGCGGTCGGCCTGAGTTGTATGACTAAACCAATTATTACTACTGAGACAAGTCTAAGAAAGGAGCTAGGATGGAGAAAAGTGTAAGGAGACTGGAGTGGGAGGGAAGTGAAAACGTCACCAGATAGCGCCGTTGTACTGCTGTATTTCTGGCTTGTCGCCCACTGTGCGAACGGCCGGTGACAATGTCAGGTGTGCGACAGCAAGCAAAAGTGGTGACATTGTGAACACACGTTTAGAGCTAGGGTTAGCCCTCAGGTGGCGGGGGTAAACCGCAGGTTTGAAATTAAGTTTAGGAATTAAATCCACTCACCTTAAGTTTAGGTTTCCTTACCTTTCTGTCTATGTCCGCATATTATGCGAAGAAGAAGTAATGTAACTTGTGGAAGTTGAAAGGTTACACACACACACACACACACATTTGTCCAGTGTTCCACACCATTAGAAATTGTGACTTAAAACAAAGGAAAAAAATCAATTGAACCCAATATACAATGGGAATACTAAAAAATGAAAAGTCAGATACATTTTGAGTCATTATATTTCATATCCTTTTATTTACTTTAACAGGGATTCATTTACAGCCTCTGTCCCAGATCCAGGCAAACAAATTAAAAATATTAAATTGCTTGTCCAAATTCAAAGTTACAAATTTAACAACCATATAAAATTAATGTAAAATTACAAATCACATTGCAAAGTTAAAATACATAAAGAAAACACATCTCCAAATCAGATTATTAATGTTCACAGTGTTGATGTTCTTTCAACCAATGCTTCAGTTTTGTTGAGAAAAGCTTCATATCTGACAACAACTTCAGATCCTGTGGTAAAACGTTCCATAACTGTAATCCTTTCACTAATAAATGCTGACTGAGCAGAAGTTGTTCTGCACCTTTTCACATCGAAGATGTGATAATTAGTTTTTATTTCATCATCTATATTTACTGTCGACACTTTCGTCCTATAAATTTGATGTGGTAGCGCCCCAGAGCACTGCTTTTTTTACAAGCCACCACTGCATTTACATGGTATTGACATACACATAACATTTTTTAGCTAGAAGCAACACTTCAAGAAAACATTATTAACCCAGGGCAAGACCCCATTCTTGTATCATTTCTGAACTTTCTTCTTTCATCTGAACCGCCACCAGCTTATAATGAAACTTCAGAGGCTCAGAGGTAAACATGTATTGCATGGACAAACAGAGGCTTCTCTCGGGGGGTCATGGCCTCAGATCTCAGCAGGGAAAGAAGAAGGAAACATCCTCCCAGCCATCATCCCAGCTCCTCACCCTGCAGTGACTCCATTACGTTTAGCCATAGCCTCTAGGCCTTTTCCATCTGAACTCCACATCTTGATAAGAAAAAAAAAAAGACCTCAGACTGCCCTGAGCTGGCACCCTAACAGGTTAGTGGGTGATGGAGCTTGATGGAAAAGCCAGTAATGACCCATGGGATCAGCAGGCAGCAGGCCCCAGCTGGGATGCAGCCTCAGACTTTTGATCATAGGAAGCGATTTCAAAAACGTAAGCATTAAGCTGCTAAAGGGAACGGCTGGGTTTCTCAAATCCAACATGTTCTCCTTATTTTCAAAAGAGAAGCAAAGTCTCCCTTCTGTTACAACTTTAAAACATAAAAATACGTCCACTCTGAAAAAAATAAGTTAATGTAATATCAGTTAATGTTTCCCTTTCAAGTTGACTTTGTTAGCAAAAGTCCTTTTATGACAAAGATAAACTTAACAGATGAATTCTCTACAATGTTTGAAATATAAATACTGAGTGTTTCTTCTAGCAGCCACAGCTAAGAGTAAATCAGATCACCAGCATTCCTGTCACGGAGGAACGCTAACCAAACTCACCAGTAGAGGGCCCTCTCATGACATCGCCTTTCATCCCGCTTGCAGTATGAGGACTGAAGGACATACAAGGTTGCATCACAATTGCACCTACCTCACTTTTTGAATAGACTCTAGCTGTTATGCAGAACGGGTGTTTGATTAACAGCTATATTCTTAGTCACCGTTGTGTGTAAACATTGATCTAAAGCTGACTGAGTGCATTGGCTATTATTCACAACACAATTCATATGATAAAGGTTTTATGGACACCACAAAACTTCTTAGACAGATGCAGTGACAGTGACATAGGGACTTATATTCTGAATGAGAGAAAAACTTCATAGTCCTAATTTATGCATTTATTTAATCAAATGCACTGTCCTGTAAATAGCTATGTGTGGAAAAACACTTTAACCTCAGTCCTACTTAGTGCTTTGGTGAAAGTTTTCATACTGTACCTCTTGAATCTTTTCAGTGTGTCATGTTACAACCTCAAACAGTGTATTTTAGTGGAATTTTGTGTGATAAACCAACCATATGACATAATGGTGAGGTGGACAGGAAATGATTGTCACACAAAGCTATGTGCTGGCTGGTTGGTGTTTGTGTGTTGTGCCTCACAGCCATGAGAAATAGGAACAGTGGATGGATGACACACACACATCCCACTTTGTCAGACGGTAAGACAAACCCTTTCAGGACAGCTCTGAAGGCGGAGCAATGTAACTTGAACCCCTCCCGAGTCCAATATAAAGCGCCGTTCCAACTAAACACCTTATCCTTTTCCCGCTGCCCATGCAGGCAGCACCTGGGAACAAACGCAAATGAATTTTCAAAACAGTCATTCATTGAGGGATGCCTGAAAACAAAACAAAAAAGGGGAAAAAAAAACAGTTCTTCAAACTGGAACTAAAGCTAAGTACAGTTTGTTTCCTACGAAATCGATGACCAAAGCAGACAGCCACAACAGAAACAAGCTGTCTGCGATCTTTCTTTCAGCATTTGCAGGAAAAAGCTGAACCAGCAGAGCTTTCCCCAGGGGCCCACTCCAGCTGTGACCGAGGGTAGCCTTCTTTGGACCGATCCGAGCACAGCGTAGCAAACAGCCAGAACCTGAAAGCCTAAGAGGCACTTGCTAGCTTTGCAAAAGCTCCCCAGAGCGATTGTGGGCCGCAGCAAAGCCGTCTGTGAAACACTGACGTATCTCAATGCATGGACAACCTGTTGTCACCAGATTGGTAGGGTGACCAGACGTCCCTGATTTACAGGGACATTCCTCATTTTGGATATTCTGTCCTCAGTACAAGCTGTCCTAGGAAATGTCCCTTATTTCAGAGTTTTATGAATGAGAAAAAAATGTTGTGCGCAACAAGAACTATTAAGTGAACTGGTCGCCCTGCTCTTAGCGTTACAGACAGAGTATTAGACAGAGAAGAGTAGATCAGAAACATATTTTTGTGTTTCTGATCTACTGGTTATGCTGAAAATTTACTAAAAGATCCTTTAAACAAGCTCCCTGATGTTCCATTAGCTGCTGACACTAATAGCTTGCTATCGCTAACTACTAGTTGTAGATGTATGGAAGGACTATATTATCATTGGATATAATCGTTACATAATCTGCCACTAGCGTTTGTATAACATTAATAAGAAACATTAAAGCTGCAATAAGCGATATTTCACCACTAGATGGTGCTTGAGCACTGTCTGTAGACTAAAACAAGATGTATGACAAGTGGTGCCTCTCTTTACCTTCACTTCAGCTGCAACCCTGCCCCTCCTTTCCCTTCTCACCTGTTGCCTCCTATGTGCATATCTGTAAAGGATAAAAACACAGCAAAACAGTTTCACCTTTCAAAGGAACATTTCTAATGAAGAAGTAAGTGAATCGTAACGTTAAAATGCTGGCCATGTAAACAAGAAACCGAAGAACAACACAGAGAGATGCGGTGTGATGTCCATCTGAAATATTACCTTTAGTAAATGTTGCTTATTGCTCCTTTAATGTTAATTAATGCTATTTTGTGGAACTTACATAAAGCTATTTGCTAATTGCTTGGTTAGCTAGTGGTGAACCGGATATGATTTCACTTACTTCCTTTGCGCTCCAAACTCTCTAAATGTTTCCCTTTGCATTTTTAATTTGCCAATTAAAAACTATTCTTTTCTGAGAAATTACTACATAGTATTAAGAATCCAATGCCCTAAAGGTCAATGGTTTTAATGTGATAAAGCATTCTTTAAAATAGTTTCTCAAAATAATGTTTTATCCAACTCTTTGAGTTGCATTGTGAATGAGTTGAACACATACCAAGTGTTGTTCTGAATTAGTTAAAGCTAATTTGATCTCCTTCCAAGTTCTTTAAGATGAGCATTGGCTCTCAAACATAAAGATCCAAATGGAACCTTAAAATCATTGAATTGCCTTGTATTTGTCCTTTTGTTTTTTTTTGTGTGTACATAGTTTCTTAGTTTCTTTAATCTTAATTTTGCTTAGAAGTTTTAGTTAGGTTTCACTAGCCTAGTTAAAGATTGAAATATGCGTGACTTGAAGGTGAATAATTTCTGATAATTAATTCTTACATTTGATGAGAAGTTGTCACAAATGTATTCCATATGTGTGCATGGTTTGCTGTTTGAGAATACTGGAGCTTGAATCATTTATTTGATCTAAATATCCTTAACAAATTGGCCTGTTATTCACAGGCCAATACGTGACAGACTGGAGGTTGTTTGGTATAAACTTAAATAACCTCATTTTATTTACATGCATAGATTGTGCCTCTCTCTGAGCTCTTAACGCAGTGTGTGACTGGAAGGCGGAGACCCACTGCTGTAACTCATTAAATAGTTAATTGATTATTATCGATAACAATAAAACATGTTGTGAGCACTCTTTCAGTCCCAGCTAAGTCAGTATTTTCTAGAACCCACTATTGCTGTTATCACTGCCAGATCTTTCGAGGAATGTCTCTGCCAGATTTGTACATCTGAAGTTGGTCAACATTGCTCAGATTTTTTCTAGGATTTAAGTCTGGACATTGACTGGATCACTGTAACACATGGACGTGATTTTTTCCAAACCATTCCTTGGTTTGCTATCCTGCTGGGAGGTTGATATCTGGCCAAGTCTCCAGTTATGTTTATGTGTGTGTGTGTGTGTGTGTGTGTGTGTGTGTGTGTGTGTGTGTGTGTGTGTGTGTGTGTGTGTGTGTGTGTGTGTGTGGCTCCAACAAGTTGTCTTCCATGATTGCTCTGTGTTTTTCTCCACACATCTTCCCATTACCTCTAACCAGCTTCCCTGTCTTTGCTGAAGGAAAATACCCCCACAGCAATGACTGTTTTCACTGTGAGAGTGGTGCTCCTTGCCCCGTCTGTCAGTTTAGGTGGCCAGACATGGTGGGTTTACAGCAGTGTCGTACTTCTTCCATAGTTTGAGGATGGGGTGAAGAGTGCAGTGCACATATAAATGTATTTGAATAAGGATATTGTTATATTAAAAATTAGTGTGACTTATCTCCTTTTCTGTTTCGTGTTTGGGATGCTCTTTGTTCACAAACTTCTCACACAGAGAAACCTAATTTAGGCTGAAATTACCTTACTAACAGGTGAACTCTATATACTAAAGCAATGACTTCTGCAGACAATTGTTTAATGAGTCGGGTTTTATTTTGGTATATTGAAATAAAGGTGGCTGAACATAAATGAATACCAAACCCATGTGTCATCTTCCTCCCCTTTCACGATTGTGTATTACTTATATATGTTGTGTATTTCTAGTCAACTCTATCCGTTTAAGTGCAAGGTCTAACCTTTTTTCTCTAATTTGGCGTTTTTAGTTTTAGTTTACATTTGGGTTGTGTCTATATAAATTCCAGTCAACTGTATACAAAACTCTTCTTTGTCAGCGTTTGTGGGACGAGATCAAAGCACAGACAAGAGCTTGGGGAGTCGCATGTGATGTGGCGGTGATGTTTATTAAATAATAAAACAAGGCTTACAGAGAGTCAGGGAAAAACAGGAATCAAGAAGCAGGGTTGATGCATGGATGATGGAAGGAGGACCTGACAATGAGTCTAACACTGTGGACTGAACTTAAAGGAGAAGAGGCGGAGGAAAAAAAAAACAGGATGATAATTAGGCACAGGTGAACTGAGTGATACAATCAGTCTGAAGGAAAGGAGGGGCAGGTCCAGGAAATTACCAGAACAAGATAATGGACCAAGCATGGGAAGAATCTAACTAAATTAAGAAGGAACAGATATAACAGAAATAAAGAACATAGCTAACCAGACATGAACTAATCTGACCAATACCAGAAAATATAATAAACATAAATGCTGAACAGAAACTAAACAGATGACATGAGGATCTAGGGATGAATGATGGCACGTCTGACAAAGGCTCCCATGTGGAGAAGCTACCCTGTTCTTTTCCCTCACCGGACTCTTTGGAAAATTGCGGATGAAATCAAGAGAGTGGCTTGGCTTTATGTACTGAATAAAATAATATATTCTGCGCCGTGTCCCAATTCACAAATAATTCAGAGGCATTTTGTTTGGTGAGTATCACCACCTACTGTGGGAGCTGCATGCTGATGAGGGTCGCCTTTTGCGCTCCTTATGCTCACCCAGCCCAGTTTCACAACCTGCTGCCCCCATCTCCCATCAGGAGAACTACAGGCGTCCTGGTTTCAGCTGAAGAGAATCTGTCCATCTGTCTCAGGTTGGTGGACATCTCAATACAAACATTTATCAGTGATCTGAAGTAAAAATATTTTTCCTGTCGGAAAATTCCCTCTATGTCACATAGCAGAGTCTCTCTGATTGGTTGACGCCCTGCATCCAGCTGCAAAAGTTCAGATTTTCCAACTCTTGCGTCAGCTGCTTGAGAGGCGTTTAACGCGTGTCAAACCAAATTTGCAGCACGAAATGCGCAGTGTGTGACGCACCGCAGGACCCCTTGAGGCGTGTCCACAATAGGCGGCATGTAAATTGATCCCCTTGATGCTCAAAAGGCATTTGGTAAACCACAATGAAGTCAACTTGGTAGAGCTGTATGTCTGTACCGCAACCAACCGTTTTACTGAGGAGAGACATTTGGCCTGAGAAAACAACAAGCTGACAAAAAAAGTTTTTATGAAATTCTTTGGAGAATTTACATATGCAGCAATACCAAATACTTGAAATGGTTTATACAGTGATGTCATGGGACCTTTAATGTTGCTGTTGTGTTCAAAATTATGAAATTTTTAAAGATACTTTGTTACTAGCTTATTTTGCTACTAGTATGATCACTGTGGAAATCCACTGGCAAATTACACAGCTTTTTCACTGATTTTACCAATAGTGTTGTTCCTTGTCATCTGCATTTGTTCATGCCGGGAGCTCTTAATTAGTTTTCAAGTGCACTTCACATTGGATAAGTTTTGGAGGAAACAAAAATGTAAACATGTTGTACACTTGACTAATGAATCAGTGTGTTCTTTGTGGGTTTTCTTTATTGCTGTTGACTTTCAACAGACATGGGAGCAACAATGACGATTGCCTTATTAAAACTGAACATTTCCTAGAATAATCTCCTAAATTACTAACTTTACTTGTATTTACTCATTTATTTTATTTACTCGTTCATTTCTACAGGGCCAGTACAATTAAACATCATCACCCATCAAACCCTGTGTAGCATGTACAGAGTTTATAGCCAAAGGCTAATTTACAGACCCCATCCCCGGTTAGGCTTTTTGATTAAAAAAATTAAATAAAATTAAGAATTTTGTAATGCAGATAAAGAACTACCATGAAATTACAAGATAAGTTGCACAAGTAAAATTCAAAAAAACATATGCAGATCATATTTTTAATGTTCACAGTACTGTTGTTCTTTGAGCCAGTGTTGGAATTTTGCAGGGAAAACCATGATTTTAGACAGCGACTTTAGATCCTGTGGTAAAGCGTTCCATAACTGTGAACCTTTGACTGAGAACTTCACCCCAAGTTGCCTACTGATCTGTGCATCGGTGTATGAATGTGTGTGAGGTTAGCTGAATGTGGCTCTGGGGTAAAGAACGAAGTGGTCATTGTTTCTAGGAAAGCGCTAGATCCAGTAAATACAATCTATTTAGCAATAACATTCTGTTATATTCTAGTGTTTTAGTATTCTGTTTTTCAATATAGTCCGTGCCTGCCGAGTGTCTCGTAAATTTTTTGTGCCTTATACATTCCCTCTGGCATAACTTTACTTTCCTCAGTCTCCACTGGGTTTTTCTCCTTGTTTGAGCTAAGCCATTTCTCGAAAGATGACTTAATTAAGAAAAAACAGGAGGAGGCAGCAGTACTGGGGAAAAAAAAAAGATCAGACCGCATGGTACAGGATGAGTGCAGCGCCTCTTGTGATTCTGTGTCTCTCCACTGCCTCGGATGAAGTGAGGGAGCGAGGCAGAGGAGAGGGCTGAAAAGAATAAGGGTCAGTCCGGGGATTGTCCTGAAAAGGAGAAGAGCTATTTCTGTCTGTGCGTGTGAGAGGAATGAGTATCTGCCTCGTGTTTCTTTTCTGCTGGCACAGAAAGGACATAATAACCGCCATCAAGCACAATGAGCAGAACAACGTTCTTTGAGGTAAGTCAGCGGACACTTTTACTGTCATGTGACCTAAAAAAAAAAAAAGAAGCAAGTCTCAGGAAAGTGTGTAAACATTATAGGCCTTCTAAACATTCTTTCGGTTTTGTTTTCCCTCTTGACTTTAGTCATGTCCCTCATGGTCTGATGATCACTAATGAAGAAGAAAAGTATTTTTTTATGGGAGCAACAAGCCTATGAGCTATAGCTAATTACAGCGTGCTCTGGGAACCTTGCCATGCCCTAGAAGCTCTACAGCAAATCTGTAAGACAAATTGAAAAATATTTAAACGGTTTATAAGGAGGATGTGTTCTGCTCACGCCTGATCTCTTGAGAAACATGCAGTCAGTCTGAAAGCTATTTTAATTTTCATGGTAAAGTACCTAAAGTTGTTTCCCTACAGTGTAGGTTCTAATTAAAGAAAGTACGTATCTTCAGAGCAGAGCAGGATTTCTTGTTGTTTGCAGTCAAGGTGCTAACCTAACTAATTGCTCAGCATACAAAACAGGAGCATCTCACTGAGCTTAAAGGAAATAAACATATTTCCAAAAACAAGAAACTTTCTCTCAACCCGACCACAGTTAACATATACAATCTAAAGGGTTAAAACACCCAAATTTGGGATATTTTGCCAACATTCGTTTTAGTGTATGCCTGCATGAAAAAAATATTAAAAGAAAAAAAATAAAGACAAATAAGAATTTCCACTGAGATGTTTCTGGACAAAAATGTAATTTTGATAGCTAAATACTCAACATAAAACATTTGCTTTTGTACATTGAATGTTGCACATAAATGACTTAAACATGCCTGTCCTTAGTCAGCCAACTGCTTAGCTGACTCATCTTATTGGTTAAAAGGAGAAGTCTCACCGGAAGGGTTTCCCGTAAAATTGTAGTAAATAGTGGTTAAATAGTATTAAATAAAAAAAAAATTATTTAGGTGGGCAGATTTTTAAAAGTTCTCTACTTCTTTGTTTTTTAATTTTGCATGCATGAGACCTGCAGTAAAGAAAGGAGCAGTCGCAATGTAATACTGATTTATAAGGTCAAGTAAGAGAACGTTGCTATTCAACACATCTAATTACACCCCAGTACACCACTCTCTAACTTACAGATATATTTTCATGAAAGGTTGCTTGGTGACAATTTAATATCCACTCCAGTCTTCTAATGTCTAATGTCTGAGTTCTAATGTCTTCTAATGCAAAGCCTTGAAGACTATTGCTTAGGCTTTTTCTTGAAACCTTAATGTGCAGAAATATTTGCGCAAGTTTAATTTCCTTTAATGAATACTCTCCTACAATGCATATGGAGAACCCCCCACCCCCACCCCCCTTTGATTCTTATTTTCTCTGCCTTGACTGTGCACTCAGCAAATCTTCAGGTATCCATTAGTGGATTATTACACTGTCCAGTAAAGGAACCAATTTAACTTGGACAGCTCTGCTGAGCAGCAAAGTACGGAATGCTTTCAGGGCAAATTGTGGGTCCATCCAGCACCCTACTTGCATATGTTGTACATCACCACTGACATAGACTAATTAAGATAGAAAACTGTGTGGCTACAAGAGAGCAGCACAGACCCTTTTAGAGAAACAAACTTGATTTTATTTACTCAAAGTAAGATTTTTGAATATTTGGACACCTGCTAATAGGAGTATTTGTAAGTAATGGGTAGGTTATTGGATAGTCCATATTGGGAGAAAAAAAAGTATACTGAAACCTGTTCAGTAGAATTGGCAGCTTAACGGAGCAATGAGCGATATTTCAACACTATATTTCACCAGCCGCTCTGGAAGCTCCTCCTTTCCCTTCTCACAAGCAGGGGCATATAGGGGGGAAAGGTTAGGACAATTCCAATGGCCTCTGACCCCCAAAAGAAAATGTTCCATATTTATATTAGCTTTTGGGGTGATTTAGATTTTTTGTCATAGGGCTCATAATTCCTGGCAGCACCCCTGCCCACAAGTCACCATCTACACAGCAAAACAGCAACACCTTTCAGAGGAACATTTCAAGTGAAGAAGTACCTAGCTCATTACTTCATAATACTGTTAGCTACAGAACATTTTGATCTGCTGGCATGCTCTCCACCATGTTGCTCCACGGCGGAGAGCACTGCGCTGCTCTGATGGTAGAATTTTAGGGAAGGGAGGGGCTGAGCCCTGAATGGCAGCTTTTCATATGCACATACACGTACGTGCACACATGTACACACATGGTTCGGCCCGGGTTTATAAACAGGAGATCATAAATCAGAGAGCTGCGGTATGACATCATGCTATAGTCCATCAAAAATATTACCTTTAGTTCTTCGCATGGTTATTTTTTAGTTCTTTCTATCTAAAATATAGACATTTTGCTTATTACTCATTGCTCAAGACATTTCTGAGTGGTGCTCCCCCTATAGGACCTTTTGAGAATAACGCTGTCAGAAACACTGACTGCCCTCTGCGTGACCCGCACCCCACAGCTACAGCACACTGTCGCTGTCAAAGCTGCAGGAAGACGCATATCACAACAAAATTTCTGAAGAGGTGGGTATCATTGTACATTATCTAATATATATATATATATATTATACATTATCTAATATATATATATATATATATATATATATATATATATATATATATATATATATATAGTTGTGCGAGCATTGTCCCCATCAGATTCACTTTTTCTCTTCCTAGGTATTCTAGCTACTTCAAGAAGTGCTGTACTATCCTGCATATTGCATACTATGTGATATTGTTCTGTGAACAGGCTGGTGTTTTTCCACTGGTTAACTTGAATATTTCATCTTTTTTACCTAAGTTTGCCATAATATCAATAATTGTGCAGTATTTACTCTGGCATTTATTTTTACATTCAGTTTTGCCGTTTCTGATAAAGCTCATCCTCTATTGCTTTAGAACTACCTTTGGATAGATTAGTTTTTTTTTCATTATTATTAATTGTGTAACTTTGGCTGTGTCTTTGCCACTGTCACGCCCAAATTTCTCCATTGTGGGACAATAAAGGAATTTATTTTCTTATCTTACATTATCTTAGCCTTTATTCCTGGCTCTGCCATTTCATAAACCTCCAAAATCATAAAGTATTCTATGATCACCTGTGAATAGTGCATGTTGCTTGTTGTGCAATTATACACTGTTTAAAGTTATTTAATGTTTCATAAATAACTCTCTGTCTGTTAAGTATTGTCTGGTGATGATCAGCTCTTAAGCTGATATCAGGACAATGGTTGAAAGGGATGAATTCGAGCACTAGCGATCTTTTAACAGCAAAACCTGCACACACATAGAATAAAGGAGTGACAACTTCTCTTCAAGTTCAAGAATTTAATAACAGAAATAAAATGAACATCCAGAGAACATCACTATGTAATGCTGTTTACCTGAATTAACACAATATTTCGATTAATAAATCCTCTCTACTAGGCTAGTGAAACTTAACTAAACTACTAAGCAAAATGAAGATAAAAAGAAGCTAAGCTAAGGAACTATTTACATGCAAAACAAACAAAAGACAAACAAAAGTGGTTGATTATAATCAGAATACTTCAGTGAATCCTGGTTCACTGCAGATCTGATTAACAAAAACATGGAATGGAGTAAAAAAAAACATCTGCCATGTATTTCAATCCATTCACAATGCAAAGCCCAAGTTGAACAAAACGTTATTTGTTAAAATAATATTCTGAGGACCGGTTTGTCCTGTAAAATCATTAACCCTTACAACCGAGTTTGTTAATGCGATTCTCCCTCCGGGCGCATGGGGTCGCTGTGGCAACTCGGTGGCTAAGAGGTTACAACATAATGTTGCCGAAATTGCCTTGAAAATCGGCATTAATATACCATATTGATGCGGGAATAAGGCTTATAACACCATCGGAGGATGGCAGAGCAGACCCTGCCAACACACCCATGAGGGGCCCATGCGGGTTGGATGTGGGCTGGTGAGTGGGCCCCAGCTGGGGCCCCAGCTGTGTCAGTGGGTTCCATGATGGCCCCTTGTGGGCAAGCCCACATGGGCTGAGGGTGGGTTTCACATGGGCAACCCAGTTTTCACCCACATGGGACCCTCGGCTGATTATGGGTCCTACACTGTATAGCCTTTATTATTACAGGCTATTTAATTTTGGAGTGGGTCATTTTGTGTTATTATTGTAATATGTATTATTTTTTGTAAATGCTGCTTGTGAAGACTTTGATGCAGTCAACTGCGAGTTGCCTCTATGCACTATATAAATAAAAATGCCATGTCATTGTTCAAGGTTTTTTATTATTTCAAAAGCATATGTATTTTACAGATGCATAATACACACAATATGATACAGATTATGAAAGTTTTATACAAGACAAAAAAATGGAACAGACAAAAAAAAAAATGGTCCCATAACAAATTTTCTTCGGCTGAGCGAGAAGTGGATCTAGTGGGAGAAGGACGGACCGGTCTGGCCTGTCTATTGCCTCCCCTGTCCCTTAGACTTAGACAACTTTATTTGTCATTCGGTATGCACAGAGTGCGTACAGAACGAAATTTTGTTTCATACAGCTTTTGTAAATCGCAGTAGAAGTTAAATTACAGTTTTAGGTGCGGCAGAGATTTAGAAGTAAACAGTAGATTTTAAGTATACAGTATACAAACAATTGAAATGTAACAAAAAAGACATTTATGTACAGATTGGATTGTGCAAGGGCATTTGTGCATGAATGCATTTATTTGTGCAATTTTAGACTAGCATTTGATATAGCATTTGTAATGCTATATGAGCTGCAATGATGCAAAAAATGCAAATGTTGTGCAGAGTTTGTGGGTTGTAGTTTAGCAGTTCAACAGCAGTTCAACAGTCTGATGGCAGCAGGGAAAAAGCTTTTGCAGAACCTGGTGGACCTGCAGCGGATGCTGCGGAACCTCTTCCCAGAGGGCAGCAGGGAGAACAGTCCATGGTGGGGGTGTGGGGTCCCTGATGATGTTACGGGCTCGGGACATGCAGCGCTGGGATGAAATGTCTTTTATGGAGGGAAGAGGAGCCCCGATGATCCATTCTGCTGTCCTCACCACTCTCCTCACGTTCCTCCAGTCGGAGGCACTGCAGCCTCCACACCACACAGAGAGACAGCTGGTCAGAATGCTCTCTATGGTGCTTCTGTAGAAGGTTGTGAGGATGGGCGGGGGCAGGCGGGCTCTCCTCATCCTCCGCAGAAAGTACAGTCGCTTCTGTGCCCTCTTCACCAGTGACATGGTGTTCGCAGTCCAGGTGAGGTTGTCCGTGATGTACACCCCCAGGAACTTGGTGCTGCTGACCACCTCCACAGCTGAGTTGTTGAGGAGCAGTGGAGCGTGGTGAGGCTGGTTCTTCCTGAAGTTGACGATGATCTCCTTCGTCTTCTCCACGTTCAGGATCAGGCTGTTGTCTCTGCACCAGCCCACCAGCTGCTCCACCTCCTCTCTGTAGTCCTGGTTGTTGTCATCCCTGATCAGGCCCACCACCGTTGTGTCGTCTGCAAACTTCACGATGTGATTAGTGGTGATCTAATCAGCCATTTTGACACTGCCCTCTCCACATCCTTCCTGGTGATCTGGCTGGTTAGGCTGTTCTTCTTTAAAGCTCCTGCAGGAAACATATGTTACGGTCACTTCACATGTGCCAACAACACTCTCAGCAAGGATTGTAAAGTCAACCATGTTGAAGTGATATTCACCAAAAACTGATTACTTTAATATCCCAATTACATTAAATTAAGCTTTCTAGCATGACTGAAATGGCATTTCAGTAATAACCATAGCCAATAAATGAGTGTAAATGTATCTTGACAAAAGTTACTATATTACAGTTATTAATTATCCATTATGCACTTACCAAATATAACTTCAAACAGCTTTAAAGACCGGAATTCCCGCTTGCCATTCCGGCCCACAAAATTATACAGCCTTGACAGGTCATGGTCCATGATGAAGACCATCATCCGTCTTATGGCCTCACCCACAGTGCTCCCTCCAATGTCTGCCACTGCAGGGATCTAAGGGAGAACAGAGTCAGTACAAAGTTAAATTTTTTTTTTAATTTTTTTTTTTTGCACCTTCTAATGGCTCACTTTTATTGACAGTAGACTGACAGGAAAGGGGAGAAACATGTGGCAAAGGACCGGTGGTAAACTTGACAAAAACAAAAACTCGGGATCTAGATTATTTTCATTGTTGATTAATCTACTGGTATGGATTACTGTATAGTTGTTGATTATTTCAACAATTAATAGATTGGTTGCTATAATCATGAAATGTTAAAACATTTTGAAATATGTTGATGCTTCTCAAATCCCTTGTTCTGTCCACAAAAAGAGATACTCAGTTTATGGCCATGAATGAACCGAAATGAAGAAGACCGAAATATTCTTAATTAGGAAGCTGAAATAATAGAATTAGGAATTTTTTGCTTTACCAAAGCTATAACAGCCAATTAATTGAATTATTGATTACTGTTCAACTTAGAACTCAGAATTAACTGCCAACAAATCAGCCGACTCCTTTTCGAGGGTAAGCAAATGTTCCTCCGCTTTTGCCAATATTTGCCTTTGCGTTCTTTCTGAATGATTACTTGATAAATTGTCAACACAAGCATCATAAGTGTCCATGGAATCCACGTTCTCAGAATTATCTGCCAACAAAGCCATAGACTTATTTTCAAGCTCAAGCAAATATTGCTCCGCTTTTGCCTTTATTCTCCTTTTTGTTCTTTCTGAAGACATTATTTCTAAAAAAAAAAATAATAATAATAATAAAAAGAAACTTTTAGCTATGTTAAACACAGCAGATGAACTCCAACCAACAACTGCAAATGATTTGGTTAAAAAAAATGTTCTGGGGTTAATCACAGATCTAAGTCCATTAGGTGAAGCTAGATTTGTTTTGAGTATATTGCATCACAGAGGTGACTACATCAATGTGTGCATTATAAGGCGGAGGGATTTCAGCTGGTTATATAAAGTTAAAACAAGTAAATATGAGGGAAAGAGTATGGTTAAAGAAAAACTGATCGAAAAATGGCAAAAAAGGTGGGATGAAGAAAAAACAGGAAGATGGTTTTATAAAATACAGAAGATAGTAGGAGAGAAAAGAAATGAAAGAAGAAATAGAAAGGAGGGAAGGGTGATAACAAGATTAAGATTAGGGCATGCAGGTCTTAATTATACACTTTTTAAAATACAAAAGCATAATAATGGAAAATGTGATTATTGTGACAGATATGAAACGATAGAACATGTTATGTTAGAATGCCATAAGTATGAAAGAGAAAGAAGGTGTATGAAAGGAGAGTTTGAATGTATTAAGGAAAAGATAAATTTGATAGATATTTTGAGGAAGAATTCGGGGAGTAAACATATACAAATAATTATTAAATATTTAAAGAAAACTAAATTATTTCAAAGAATATGATTAAAATAGGTGTGTGTGTGAATGGGTGCATGATCTAGGGCGGTGGATTATAAAGATATATATAAAAATGGATGAGAGTATGTAGGTATATATAAATAGGAAATTCATTTAGTTAACTTATATATTAAAGGTAGGAGTAGGAAGATACAAATACTTATATAAGTTGATAGTCCATTTCGAACCACACTCCATACCAGTAGGTGGCGGTAATGCTGCTTAAAGTTTGTTACCAACCGCCAATAAAATCAAGAAGAAGAAGAAGAAGAAGAAAACTACCCACCACTGCACTGGCCCAGTTAGCTTATTACTCGCATGGCCGGCGGAGCGTTTACAAAAGACTATTCAATATGGTGCAAACCTGTTGCGTTGTTGGTTGCGGGAATCGTGCTGGGAGGGACACAAAGTCTTTCTATAGGTTGCCTACTATAATAGACTGGCAGTGTGCTAAGACACTTGAGTTTTCAAGGCGCAGGCGGCATGTTTGGCTGACACGAATTTCACGTGCTGATCTGGAGAACGTGAACATCAACAATGCACGCGTGTGCAGCGATCACTTTGTAAAAGGTAAGGTGCTGATTCATCAATGGATATGTTGATTGTAAATTAAATTAATGGAACGGTCTAGTAGCATGAGTAGTACTTAGTTAGATAGACTGCTAGGCATGTGGCGTTGCTATGGCGTTGCTAACTCGTACAGTGTTTTCATGGCTAAAAAAAGCCGGTATAGGTACCAGATTGACTCGGGCTACCCGATGACGTCTACATATGGCAGCTCAACTCAAACAAACTAGATTATGCCCGCGGTCTCCATTTGTTACAAATCTATTTTATTTTGTTAATTTACGGTTATTTTCCTGTAAATTAGTCGAGGCATGAAAACTTTTAACATCATTTTGGAATACTTGTGTGGTAGTCTGACAATTTAATCGGTAATTTTGCAGGATCAAAGAAGTTACAACCTTAGAGAGATTTAATTCCTCCAATTTTTTTTTAAGTTGTGAAGGGAAACTAAACCATAAACTAATTTCATTTTTAATAAAAGTCAGCAGCCAAATTTAATTTTATCACGGCATTCATCACTGTAAAATCAATAACGTTCATTCCTCCTTTTTGTACTGATGTTGTTCTTTCTGATCACATGTTTTTTTATTATTCCAGATGAAATTGTGATCAATTTGATTATTTTTTTATTGTGGTATTTGGTACATTTAAGATATATGCTGGATAAATTAGTCTGGCTAGCCCTTCCATTTTTGTTAACAATATTCTTCCAAACATTGAGCCAATAGGGCTCGGGATCCGCGTTGCATTATGGGACGTGGCGGCCATATTGACAGCAACGCAACGTTAAAATACCTCTGACATAACGTTGTTGAACGAAGAGACGTAGAAGTAGAGTTGAGAAAGAATAGATAGAAAAAATATGTTAAAATCCCGAAAAGGATCTGAAATTTACCGGGACACATTAAATAGAGAAATCAGGGACCGGTATGTTGACAAAATCAGCATTATTATAGAGCGCCGACGACCACTTGTTGCCACTGTTTTGCATATCGGACATCTTCGGCTACCTAGTTTGTGGTGTGAGCGCCTAGACTTCATAAAAGTTCCAAAGCTACAAGTCCTTGGAGTCTCATGTGCAGTTCACGAATGGATGGGTTCAGGAGCGGCAGATTATAAAGCCAGCAAACAGTGGGAACACAAAGGTCAGCTGTGCTCAGACGGGCTCTGGCACCTGCTAACCATTAGTGCTAACAACCGCTCACTCATGTAATGTACTTTTAACTAGCTGCTATGTGTTTCAAAGGTTTAGTTAGTAACGTTAACTGCCAGCCCTCCCTAAATCCTCCGGGTTTCTCACGTATTTGAGCCTTTTCCCGCTGCCGTTTTAGTATTTATGTGCATGTATGTGGTGTGCGGCTGAAAGAAAGAAACTGTAGGCTATTAAATAAAACCGTGCAGCTTTAACTTACCAGAATGAAAATGGAGGGAACATACTCTCATAGACATCGGGATACTGTGGAAAGTTATGATCGGTAGTCTTAAAGCCGCGATCCAAGCGAGCCGACAACTCCATTGCGCTTGCTGTCTCTCCCGTGGTTGCGCCTCCAGGCAGGAAAGCGGTGGAAAGTTAACCCATTTTCTATGTTTTTCCCATGGCGATCATGTGTTGCGCTGTTACAGCCCACAACACAGCAACGGTTTACCATGGTTGAAATGAAGTTACGGTAAAAATTAATCAAATTAAAACACGGCTGAGAGAGGGAGTACAGTATGCGGTAGTCATAGGCAGTAGTCTGAGTAGCGGGGGCGGAGCCGCGGAGGCTTTCAATATGGCGGCCACACAAAGTAATACGTCATGACGACCAAGCCCTATTGTCAAATATTTGTTGATTTTTTTATTTTTTGTTTTTTTTGTAAAATGGCTTGAATATTCGTTCAAGCTTTTGAGAAAAAAGAAACAGCTAAATTAACTTAATAAAATTGATTCGTTACAAATGCAGACCGCGGGCTCTATGTAGTTTGTTTGAGTGGCGTTGCCATAAGGTGACGTCATTGGGAGGCGCAGGGACCATGGCGATTTTCTTCGTAAAATTGTCCGTTTACAAACTGCAATCCCGCTCTCGAATAAAACCTACACCCCGCTATAATTACTTTAGTAAGTTGTCCAGACCAATTACAATATTTTGCGCAATTGAGCAAACGTTAAACCAACCATGTATAGTGACGTCATCTGAAGGCGCTGGACCCGAGTCAATCTGGCAGCCCGAGTCAATCTGGTACCTACACCGGGCATACACTGTACGAGTTTTTCAGTCGTGGTACTTATATACATCTCAAACTGTGCTACGGAACCGCGGGGTTTAAAAAGTTCACCGCTCACGATCTGTGACCGCGGGTCCCGGGCCGGGCGGAGGTCGCTTTGGGGATGCCTGCTCCCCTCCCTCCCATGGCGCACGACTGAAGAATCGACCCGAAAAGAAGAAAAACTCATACGGTGTACGCGGGGCTAAGAGATTTGCATAGCTGACTAGATTATAACCATTAACATAGGTTATCATCGTTGGTGTATATAACAAATCGATGGTGTGAAGTGTCAAATTTATTTATTGAATAAACTTGAATGCAGTTTTAAAATAATATAATAGGAAAGAATATTAAATAACATATTTTGCATTATTATTATCCTCACAATTTGAGTAGTTTAATGGTTCGTGTGTGTGTGTGTTCATAGATAACTGTTGATATTAGAAAATACACACATATTAATGTATGATAGAAATATCTTTAATTTATAAATGGTCACCTTAACATATTTGAATATTTTTTCAGGCAAACCCTCTGCTCTTTTCATGGAGGATGACGTTGACTGGGCACCATCCCTGTGTCTAGGCCACAGTAAGGTGAAGCCAGTTGGGGCAACGGCTGCTTCTAGGAAATCTAGGCTGGCAGAACGTAACCCGAGGCAGCAAACCTTGGCTGCAGCAGAGAGTCTACTGCTACTGTCAACGGATCATCAAGTGTCAGCTGATTCCATGTCAGTTGTCACCCAGCTCTCTGCAGATGATCTCAATATATCAGACATGCTACCTGTGGACATGGATATTGAGCATGTTGATGACGACGGGTCTGGAGTCAGCAGCCGGACTGACATCACCATGGAGCAGCTAGACATGGAGCAAAAGGAGCTGACACGCTTAATGGAGGAGAATTACAAGTTGCGAGATGAGTTGAAACGTAGCTCCTATTCACAGGAGATGATGGAAGGGGACGATGATTGCGTTAGATTCTACACTGGCCTTAGGACCTTTGCTGTTCTCATGATTGTCTATCAGAGCATTGAGGACTTACTGAGTCACACTGCTATGAGCAAGCTATCAAAATTCCAACAAATGCTCATAGCTCTCATGAAACTTCGACTCAACCTCACCAATCAAGATCTGGCATATCGCTTCAATGTATCACCATCAACCATCTCACGTGTAATCTCTAATGTCATTGACATAATCTTTCATAGACTCAGCTTCACACTACAATGGCCCTCCAGAGAGTATCTAACGAACACAATGCCTATGGAATTCCGTAAGCACTTTGGAGTTAAAGTAGCAGTCATCATTGATTGCTTTGAAGTTTTTATTGATAGGTCTTCCAATCTTGTGGCTCAAGCAACAACATGGTCTAATTACAAACATCACAACACAATAAAATTTCTGATTGGTATATGCCCTCAAGGTGCTGTCACGTTTATTTCTAAAGCATATGGGGGGCGGGTGTCCGATAAAAGCATCACAGAGAGTTCAGGGTTTCTAAACAATCTCTTACCTGGGGATTTAGTCTTGGCTGACAGAGGGTTTGACATTAGCGATTCGGTAGGCCTGATGTGTGCTGAAGTTAAAATACCTGCTTTTATGAAAGGTCGCAAACAGTTGTCGACAGCTGATGTTATTGACACCCGTAAAATTGCCAATGTAAGAATACATGTAGAGCGAGTGATAAGTTGCATTAGGCAAAGGTATACAATATTGGGTGGTCCAGTTCCGATTGATTATGTTGCAAACCGTGATAAAGAAAACTTCACTCTTATGGATAAAATAGTTAAAGTTGCCTGTTACTTAAATAATCTTTGTAGAACAGTAAATCCTTTTGAGTAATACAAATTTGCCCTAAAACCACTCATATCTTTTATAAGGGGTTTTATGGTACATGTGTTCATTTGCCAGTATGATCAGTTCCCATGGTTACATTTGTACATTTATTGACTTTGAACAATAATTAAAAATTCTTTGAATCAAAAATATATATCAGTCTTTCATTTTAAAATGCATTTAAATGGTAAGCCAGTCCGATCAGTGGTCATTCCATTGTGTATGTCACTATTTGTTTTGCTGTCTTCATGTATTTTTTATACAGTAGAACCTGTCTACAACGACCACCTGGCCAATAGCTTCCTGTCCTTCTGGAGCACTTCCAGGTGATAGTCACCTGGAAGTGCACCAGAATGACAGGAAGCCCCATTGGAACGGACAACACCGTTTGTTTTAGCCAAAATGCTATACTAAATAGACTATTATAAATATGAAAGACCAAGGTGGTCGTTATACACAGGTTTTACTGTATTGTGCTATGTATGAAATGACAGCTTTGTGATTTAATAAATTTGTTATAACTTAATGTTCTGTTTGTGTTTACACTTATAATAACATGTTAGCCAATTTACTATTTAACATTTTTGGTGTAAGCATGCTAAGCCATGTGCCTAGTGGTGGCTTGGTGCCAACAGGCAACAAGTCATTACCAAGCACATGACTGTGGGATATATATATATATATATATATATATATATATATATATATATATATATATATATATATATATATATATATATATATATTAGATGGATGCTGTTTAACTGTTCTATATGTATTGATCTATATATAGAGAGATAGATAGAGATATAGATATAGATATATATTGATTAAAGAAACATTTTTAAAAATCACTTTTCAATCTTTATTTAATCTTGAATCAGTTACCAATAATTTGTGAAACAGTGAAACCAACTTTTGGCAATAAGATAAAATGGTAATATTCCTACATTATTATACAGTACATATGTCCTTTTTAACTTAACTGATCATAAAACAGATATGCATTAATGTGTTGTATGTAATTTTATTAAACATTGCACATACGAACACACACACATTCTATTGATATACACAAAACACAACAAAAGATATATTGACAGGATTTTTCTGACCTTTCATGGACTATTACAGGGATATTCCATTAAATATAAACACAAGATGCAACTTATTATAAGAACTTAAAACTTAGCAGCCCAGAGACATGTGAATCTATTATTAAAATTTCACACTCGATTAAAAATGCATATACATGCATTCCTTGCACATTCAAAGACCGCTACAAACCCTGTAATACTCACAAATATGATTTACTAAACACAAAAATGTATACTCAAAATGCTAAGAAAAATACATTTCATATCTGTTTTAATTAGTAGGAGAAAAACATTTATTTTCTCTTCTAGAAAAACACGCACCACAAACTTCCGGTAAAGCCACTTTTCGGAAAAAATTTTGGGCTGTTGGATAAACATCAGACCAGAAATTTTTGTCTGGAAATATGCGTACTATAACCATGGTACCGTGTACCCATGCAACAAAGTTTGCATAGTCTACTCCACATACATAAATCTGAGATTGTACTTGATAGTAGTACTCATGGTCTTTCTTCATCACAAGTGATCCTGATGAGTCTGTTTGAAAACAGTCATGCTGCTGTGGAGATGGTATGGTAAAAGGACGCTTGACCTCAACCACACCAGTTCCACAGCAGCCACACTTTACCATACTGTCCGGTGACGCACCTAGTTCAGGATAGACAGGGTTAAGTCTAAGTCCAGACTTGTAGCACTGAACATCTTGATGACTAGCAGATATGATTTTGACGTAGTCTTCTAGAGCCTGTTTTTCATATTTGATTCCATGGGCAGTGGCTGCACTTTTAAACTTGCACTGCTCCGGGTAACATACAGCCTTGATGAGGCTCGGTGCTGGTTTATCCACACAAGTTCTGCATATGGCCTTCATCTTTTGACGCTGTGAGGCGACCACCACGAAATGTGTACCACAGCTTCGAGTTTGCCTGGTCCTGGGTAGCTTCCTCCACTGCAGTGGCCTTCTTAGCAGTAACTGCTATTTCAAGTTCACTGCAATACTCTGTAAGTTCTTGGCGCTGCATTCCCAAGAAACGTTCCTCGCGTAGCTGCAGAAGGGGCAATGGGAATTCAGGTAGAGTGAAGCGAGGCATGAATGGTTCTTGATAATTCGGCTGGATGGCGAGGGCACTGGCTCTTGGCTCATGCACACTGAGTGCTTTCCAGAAAGCCTCCTGTCGATTTGGTGACAGAACAGTTCGCTTTGGATTAGCGGGTAGTGCAGGTTTGGGAGTGGACGTCATGAGTGGAGAAGGGGAGTTGTCTATTACTTCATCCAACTTCAAGCGCTTTCTCCTAGACGATTGGAAGTCTACAGCAGACACCTCAGCGCTAAGAGATAACAAGTCACGCATGGCAGGGGGGAGCGTCCAGTGAGCCTTCTCAGACGTCACTGTTTTCCTCTCTCTTATCCATGACGCAGCATCTAGCTTGAAGAGTAGAGCACCGACATGGGTGCAGGTTGAAGCGAGGCCAGCCTTGCAATCACAGTTGGCAGATATGATCGCACCTTCCTTCTCAGCCAGGATCCAGGTGCGTGTAGGGGTGGCTCTGACACTCTGAGAATGCATGTATGCAGTTTCATATAAGATAAAAAATTGACTCAATTTTATTTGAGAATAAACTGAAAGAAAACTGCTTGTCTTACATTTTACTACCAAGTATCATAGTTGATAAGATCAGACTGCACCAAGCCGGGCATACACTGTATGGGTCCTAGCAACACAGCCCACCCTGAGCCCATGCCCAGCTGAAGCCCATCTAGCCCAAGTGAGGCCCACATGGGCCCCACCTGGACGTGTTTGCTGGGGAACAGTTACGCTTTACGCTTTAAAACGGACTCCTTTTTAGGGGTCCGAAACCGGATGTTAGCAAGGCTCATATCCTGTTAGCTAGCGCGACCTACCGGTTAGCCCTTTGTTCTAAACCCCACGGTTTACAAACATTTCTTAAATAAACCTTTTTAACTTCACCCTCAGACCGCTGCCCAAACCTCTGTCCTTTGTTTGGTGTCAGTTTGGTCCAGTTTTGGCCATTCACGGGAAGAACGTTGAAGGAGGGAAGTTGTTGGCTAGCGCTAGCTCTTGGCAGGCTAGGGTTAGCCTTGCAGCAGCATGTGGCTAACGGCGTGGTCTGGGTTGGAGGCCTGGTCCTCCAGGCAGACTCTGACCCCGGTTGCAGTCACAATTTAAGCAGATCTCTCCTCGGCATGGGGACGTTGCTTCTGTGCCGGCTTTTCAGCTCTGCGTTGCCTGGAACCAGCTCCGTCTGTGGTGCGCTGAGAAAGCAGAACAAAGCTGGCATAGACGGATTCCTTCACTTCGGCATCTGTTTAAGCTAGGGTGACCAAACGTCCGTATTTCCCGGGACATGTCCGTATTTCACGTCCTGTCCCGGGCGTCCCGGGTTTTTTTTATAAAGTGAGGAAATGTCCTGTTTTTTAAAGTACCTTCATTGGTACGTCACGCTGTGTGTGACGTAATCCCTGAGCCGCGTCAGTGTGGGCAGCCTTGTTATTAATCAGAAGATAGAGTCCTCCCTCGCGCTTGTCGGCCGCGCTTGTCTCTCTCCCCACCCCCCCAAACCCCCCCACCCCCCGCCCGGCCGCGTTTGCCTTACGGCCCCCCCCCCCCCCCCCCCCCCACCCCCCCCCCCCGCTCCGAGGTGTCCTGGTTTTCCCAAATGAAAATATGGTCACCCTAGTTTAAGCAGAAGTGAGAGACTTATCTTTCAATCGGCTGGCAGTTTCTCCCTATGCCAGGGAGGAACTGAGTTTCAGAAACGCTCATTCTGACTTAGCTCGCGGCCTCTTCCAGGCCCCATCGATGGTTCCGGGAGGCCTTCAGTCACATGGCTCCCCCCTCTCCTTGAGTGCTGGTCCTCAGTGTGTCTCAGCAGCTTGGAGTCAGGAGAAGAGACGAAGAGAAGAGCGGGCAGAGGTGTGCTGTGTCTTTTATCTGTAAGGAGGTGGTCACAGCTGACCTCCTGCCGAGAAGAAGGGACGAGCGAGAGAGAGGGAGAGGAAGGCTTCTCCTGGCCCCCCCTTATCTTTTGCAGAAGGAGTGGACTTTCTTTGTTGAATCATCCACTGTTCAGGATTCAATCTGAGATCACTATCATGGCATAACATGCTGTTGATGACAAAGAGCTTACACTGGGCTGCTGTAAAGCTGTTCATCTTACCACGAGAACAAGAACAGAGCCACTAGACTGCCAGTGCCTCCTGGTCGTAGCATAACAAGTTGCAAGTGGGATTTTCCGGCCAGTGAGAGTAGGGGGAGATGGCAGACCCCAAAATCATCTCATAAACACTTAGATTACCATCACAGTGACTTAAAAGAGGATATACTAAGGTAAAAATGTTATTTAGTGCTGCTTTAATTTGGCAGAGGGCGTTGAGCATTCCTATGATTTTGGGGGATACATAATTAGGGGCTTTGGCATAGCCCCTGGTAGGGTCTCACATGGCAAATTGGTCAATCAAAAAACAAATCAATATTGTTGATGAAGCAAGACCTCAATAGCTGAGTGAACTTTGGCTGGATTACTTTTCTTGATTTAGGAGATTATTCTAGGAAATGTTCTTATTTAATATGGCAGTTGTTGTCATTGTTGCTCTGTCTGTTGAAAGCCAACAGCAATAAAAATTTGTAGCTTCTTGCTGCCAACTAATAAGTCAGGTGCCATAGGAATCAAGTGGCAGGAAAAATCAGAGTATCTCACTCTGGGGATATTTAATGTTCTTTTGTTTAACAGATACCAAGTAGATATAGTTAGATCTCTACACACAGCTGGGCTTGCTTCTACTCTAGAGATGCCCATGGAGAGAGGTGTCAGCCTGTGTGGGACAATGCTGACAACCCCTCTGCAGAGCGCTTTGTTGCAGGAGGAGAAAAGACTCTGACTGTTGTCTATGTTTATGTGCCAAACAGCAGTTCAGATTCCCAGCCTTTTTTGGAGTCGCTGGGTAGTGTACTGGCGATTGTGTAATGCTCCTGGGGAACTTTAATGCCCATGTGGGTGATGATAGTTATCTTTGTTTGTTGGATTTCTTTTCCAAGTATGGCATGTTCATAAGAAACACCAAGTAGATTTGGGCTAAATACTGCAGTGTTATTTCATGGAGACTAAGAAGAAAGGTGTAAAATAGTTTCCCACACAGAGGTGAGTGGATCTGGTGGTGTTGAAGGCTATTGGACAGACATTGCAACCCAAAGGAGTTAGCATGAACTCGGAACATCTCGCAGGGGACCATGTTTAAGGGACATTAAATAAATAAAAAAATGTATTAAATTTTATTTATATAACACCAATTCATGAAACATGTCATCTCAAAGCACTTTCCAAAGTCAAATTCAATCAGATTATACAGATTGGGTCAGATTATGCAGATTGGTCAAAAAATGTCCTATCTAAGGAAACCCAGTTGATTGCATCAAGTCTTGACAAGAAACATTCACTCCTCATGAAGGAGCGTAGAGTCACAGGGACAGTCGTCTGCATTGTCCATGGCTTTGCAGCAATCCCTCATACTGAGCAACCATGAAGCGACAGTGGAGAGGAAAACTCCCCAAAAACGGGAAGGAAAAACCTCCAGCAGAACCAGGCTCAGTATGAACGATCGACGAATGATTGACCGACTGGGGGTTAGAGAAGACAAAGCAGAGACACAACAAGAGAGACAAAAAAGCACAGAAGCACACATTGATCCAGGACATGGTCTACAGGACCTCTACTAAAGATGCAACTTCTACGAGTTGTGGCCTGAAAGTCTTTGGAGCTTGTTGTGGTGGTAACCAGAAGACCAATTCTTCACCAGAGGGGGGAGCCCTTAATTTACATGTCCCTCCACATCTGACCATCAGCTGCAGTCAGGCTACCCCAAAGCAAACAACAGAAATAATTGTCCTCTTTGTGTCAGCTGAGCTCATCAGGAGAAGCTTGGAGTAAAGCTGCAACCTCTCCAGCTAAACTAAGGCAGTTCAGGCATATAATCTCTAGATAGGTGGTGATCCATAGCTGGAGAACTAACTGTATATATTAAATGGATGGATATTGTGCTTCTGTTGTCCGAAGTTTTTGATTTGAAGTATTGTCTAATTACATTTTTTGGGGAGTAGCACCAGTCATCTCTTGTCTACGAAATCTGTGTAACTCCTTTCTCAGCAATGTCTGTCCACCTACTTGCATCCAAGGTCTCCATGGAAACCAAATACTGTTGTAGCAAATGGATGGCAGTAGTCCACACAACTTTACTATCTCATGTGTTTCCTCAGATAATCCCTCCAGCTTTAGGATTTCGCACTCGCTGCAGACTCACCACCTTGACACCTGCCAGGAAGGGGGTTAGCTGCTTGTGTCAGTAGTATAGACTTTGGTACAGTGCAACTGGAAAACAATAAGACATCCTCCTACCAAGTGGTTCAGACACTGCCTTTGTACTTCCTGCTCTAAATAATTAATTTGGAGAACCAGGTCAACTCTAAGTTTGCTGTATGTCTCTGCCCAGCATGTTCTTCTACATAAGAGAGGGTCTGTTATCCTCATATACGTGATCCTAGTTTATCCTGATCTCTAAACAAAACAAAAACAACATAAAAACTAACACTATTTGCAGTATTTTTCAATATCTTCACTTTATTATCAATCAGAAACCATTTACTGAATATTTTATTGATTTTTAAAAAGGTGAGTAGAATTTGCAGTAGTAAAAATGATATTAAATGATTACTTTTCTAAGATGCAAAATGTATCTGTATACCAGAATATGAATAGATGATAGAATAATATATTTTTAGTCATACCAGGTTATGGCAGATTTGCCACTTTCCACCTTTTTCCTGGGCAGGTAGTTGTAGCTGTAAAATACCTTCAGGGATACACAAATGAATCACTTTAACTATGTAATAAACGTAGATTGCAGCATGATACTTCACAGCACAAAAATTATGAAATAAATAAATAAACAATACAGACAGGTTTCAGAAGATAACCCCCACTTCTCTAAACACATATCCAGTAATACACCACTTTAAACATGTGAAGTTTGTTGCAATACCATCCAAAGCCTGAGAAGGACCAATAATCAACACATAAGACTAGGTCAGCTAGTCTTACAGCTAGAGAAGTAAACTGGTCTACAGCTATGAAAGAAAAGCTTCATCTTCTGTCTGATGCTTTACCTTACGATGCTGCATTCTCCCCTTAAAACACATCTGTTTGCTCTTATTGCTTCTTCAGTGCGGCGAGTAACATGCTTTTACAAAGGAAGTGGAGCACCATTAGGAATTATTTCAATAAAGTAAGCAGACATTCAAATATATTTAAGATATTTAAAGTTAAGAATAATAGATATACTAAGAATATGACAATGGGGGAACTGACTGTGTCTTCTATCATGAATCTTTGGAGCACTTGTATGAAATGAAGCAAGAAGTCGGAGGACTTTGACATTCCTGAGAGCAGTTTATGATACATAACAGAAAATGGGGGATAATCATCGTATTTAAATGGTTACTACAAGCTTCAATAGTATTACCAATACATTCAATCCATTTCTTAGCTTTCTGAGATGGGAATTAAAATTTAGAGTTGAGCCAAGATTAATGCCCTAATGTTTTAAATGATCTACATACTGTATAAGTAGAAACACAGAATAATCTGTATTAATTGGTTCAGGGATCTTAAATAGGGTTTGTATATTATTTTCCAGGTGGAGGTCCTTGATGCCAAGACAAAGGAACAGCTTTGTTTTTTAGATAAGGTATGCCGACAGATTTGGCGTTACACCATGCTGGACTGAACTGATGCACCGCATCACCGCTGCAGTGATTGCAAGATGTATGGGTTTCAATCCAAAGGGATTCTCTCTCTGTTTGTGTTCTGGTCAGGTGGATCCTCACTCGACAATAGGAGACATTAAGAGCCTCTTTTACAAATCATGTGAGTGTTTGGAGTTAATTCATATACTTCTCATACTGTACAACTAAATTTGTTTTAATGCGCTGTGCTCCTCACATCGTTCTAATGTGGCAATAATTCTGTACTTTTACATTCTATGATAATATAAAGATTTTATAGTTCTTTCTTTCAGCTCATTTACTGTAAACACTAACTTCGTCCCATGTTTTTTTTTTTTTTTGAAAAAAGATGAATATTAATACATTGAGGTTTCAAGCATCCTGAAAACAATTTCTTCGAAGCGTCCAGTGGTTTCTGCCATAAACTCGTCTCCAGTAGGAAATGTTGCTAAATGTTCGCCGAGCCTGAGGCCTCTATTAGAGCAGTGTAGCTTAACGATATTCCATCGTGGTCAATTATTATAGGGCCTCGAGCAAAAACCCCTTATGCAATGAGAGCATCATCTAGCTGCCCATCTATGTAAATGTATATGTATTCTATATGTGTGTGTTTGCTCAGATCCTCAGTGGTACCCAGCAAGACAGGCACTAAGACTGGATCCAAGTGAGTAGCTATTTTTGTTATTAAATGTGTTTAATACATGTATTTCAGCAGCAGCATAAGAGTGAAGTGATGATGATCTAATTTGTGCTACTGTTTTGCTACATTTGGATCACTTGCCCTGTCGAGTTTAATATAGATATGAACTGGGGAAATGGATTTAGATTGTAAACTTAAATATTTCATCAGAATCCCCCAAAACCAAGTACCCTTGGCTGTCAAAAGATGGGGATGTCTGTAAATTATTACAGTGCCTAACAAGAGCACTCCTATTCCTTTAACCTGATCACATTTTGTCTCTTTGCAAACTTCATGGTATTTTATAGAATGAAATAGAACAGGATAGAAACATCATATATTGCCCAATTATGGGGAAATGTAGGCATACCAGCAGCAAAGAGCAAATTTACAACATAAAAAATATTTATCTGTAGTTGTGCAGGTTTGTAAAGTTGAAGGAAAATGACACGTCGGTTTAATGATTTGTGCTTACCAGCTGTGCACATCTAGACACTGAAACTATGCAAGAAGCAATTTCCAAGTCTCCGATTTAGGTCCATCTCCAGATTTAGTGGAGAGTCTATGAACAGGAGGCATGGTACACCTTCCACAGGTCGCCAGTCCTGGGCGGTTCTTCAAAATCTTGAACAAACAAATTAGTCAGAGTTTTTTGTAGGAAAATGTTATCAGTGTCAATCCAAATCTTTCTTAAAAGGATTTTGCTAATTTGCCATACAAAAAAAAATGTATTTTGGTTTTAGCAATATAAGAACAGGATTTGGGTCAGTGTTTCTTTAAAAACCCTTGCTGTATTTTGCCAATTTTAACAAATAAAATCATAGTAGATTGTAATGCACCAGAGTCTACATTTGAGTAAAAGTCATTGGATGTGATCACATTTACTATGAAATTAAAGAGAATGTAAACAGGCATGGTTATTAAAATACATGTGCTTTGTGTTGTACCTAACATTTTCAGTAGTAAGATTTAAATTTTTCCGTCATAATTTTGCCCTGATTAAAATCAAAAAGTCTCTATCTGCCCAAGTCACCTGCAGGTGGCCAAATTCTTTCTTGAAATGCATAAATGCAAAATCAGTACCTGGGCCAGAAGTGGCTCCAAGGCCGCACTTTGGACATGCCTCCTGTAAAATGTGACTATGTACATAACTGCTACTACATTGTTCTAGGTCCTACATAACCAGAGCTTTATATTCTGTGTTTGCTGTGTCCACTACATGGCTTGTGACCAATGGCAAACAGGACTTGCTATTGGCTGGCTCTTGTGAATGTTCTTTTTTCTTACCACTCTTCCATTAAAGCCAGATTTGTGTACAACTAATGATTGTCCCATCAACCGATGCTCCCACCAGATCTGAGGTTGCTTCTTTTATTTTTGCTGTCAGTTTTGGTTGACAGCGTTGTCTTTGTAGGTTAATCTGCTACATGGTTCCCCTCAGATCAGTCTGCTCAGGGCTTTCACATCTACCTTGCTGGGAAAAACTGCACAGATTAAACTTCCTCAACAGCTATTAGGGACAATTATCCCAGAGGAAATTCTAAAAATGCCATCCAATTAGTAGGACATGCCATCTATAATCTGCTTTGCCTCTGTTCTCACCTGGTTTTAACATGTGTTTTGACAGCATTAAGCATGGCTACGGGGCTAAAAACCAGAGCGCAATAAACGTGTGCAGCTCCTCCATGCACGTTTATTGCAAACAGTGCTTTGTGAAAGTGAGGAACACTGACATTCTTTTTAAAGCCAGAGACGTTGAGCTAATAAGCCTGGTGCTTAGGGGAAGCAATTTCAGTTCAGAGGTGGGTTCTTCATTGTGCCACAGGACTGATTGTGTTCAGACTGCTACACTAATGCCCATAAGGAAATGTCCCAAACACCAAGCTTAAGGAGACATCCTATTAAAGTTTTTGAGTGCGCTCACGTCTTTATTGATGCTGTTTGGTCATGGTCGGATCAGCCAGGTTTTGGGAGCGTCTGAAAAGAACTCTCCCAGAAATATTCATCAAATTGTATTAGGTTTTCACCTGGACTGTAAACTGGACTGGAGTCACCACACTGATGCTCTTTACAGGAAGAGTCAGAGTCTTCAGCCATCTTCTATGCTGTAGTTTGTTGGAGCAGCAGTTTTGATACAAATTACAGAAAGTGATTAGATAAGCTCATGAGGCCAGTTCTGTCCTAGGATGCCCCCAAGAACTAAAAAAAAATCCCATAACTGATGGATAATGTGTCCCATCCCATGAATGGAGCTGTTGCAGAGCTGGAGAGCTCTTAGTGACAGACCGCTGCATCCTAGATGCTCCAAGGAGCGTTATTGAAGATCCTTCCTCCCAGCTGCTGCTAGACCGTGCGTTTTCTTAAGTCATCATACTCATTTCTATTTTTTTATCCTTGTATGTATCCACAAATTTCCATTTGCCTTTGACTTTGCTGCTGGTACACCCAAATCTCTCCAATGTGGAAGAATAGAGTATATTGCTAGTCTGTTCTACTCTAAAAGTATCAGAAATGTGCCGCGACTGAATTTGAGTAAATGTGAACATTTTTTGTTAGAGGGAAAATCCCTCCGAGATGAAGAGGTCTTACAGAATCTACCAGTGGGAACCACCGCCACTATGTACTTCGAAGATCTCGGGCCACAGCTAGGTTGGACTACGGTGAGGAGACTATCCTTAGATTTTACTAACGCGTTGTTTTACTGCACTTATATCTTAACACCAGAGTTACATATAGGTAATAGAAGCCTATTTTGTTTCTTTTAGGTGTTTTTTGCCGAATACATGGGGGCCCTGCTCACGTACCTCCTCTTCTTTTTTCGAGTGCCATATATTTACTCTCACACACAGGCCTTCACCTCCAGCCCCCATTCTGTTGTCACGTAAGTAGAAAACAAAATGTCAACCAAAGTACAAGTTATGAGGGGCTACAAGCCAATGACAGGCTTTTATTTTGTTAACTGCCTCGTCCTGAGCATATCATTGAGCACATGACAGATTTGCCACCTTAATCTTAATCACAACACGACATGGCGTGTATTTATCTACAAGTCTGTCGGTCTAATTGAATCGGGATGAGTGACCACATCATCTTGTTACAGTCCACCATCCTCAGAATATGATTGTTTAACAAATCTTTCTCGTGTGCCGCTATGACGAACAGGATGGTTTAGATTGTCCTCGTGTTCATTCGCTCACTTGAGCAATCCGCAGCTTGCGTCCTGTTAAGGACTTCATCTTTGTCAATTCATCAAAGAGCCCCCACAGAAAGGCTTTTAATTCACCCCGTATTTAGTATATCTCATGTTTTCACTTTAATTGCCTTCACTTGAATAAGACTTTCATGTTCATGTATGATACATCTCTTTTCAGACACGTATTATCCACTTACTAATTACATTTTTGTCTTCACAGCACGCAGTAATCTGAATAAGTTTTGAAATCAGGTCATAACTCTAATGTTTTAGCTGATTTAAGCCATTTAAAATGGTATATCCATGTGATACGACATTAGAGTAGAAGATATTGAACGGCTACACTTTAAGATTAGACCTATGTCAAGTTATTTGAGGCTTTCTCAATCTAAGAATATCTGTGTAACAGATACAAAACGGTTTTTGGAGAATGCCCGCTGTAGCTATAAACCTGAAGGATCACCCTTCAGCCTGTCTGAACAATTATCAGCCAATAAGAGCTGAAAAAGCACAGGAATGGACCATGGAGGCTGTTGCACCAATGAGATCTTCACTCCACTCCTGGTGGACTAAGAGTGGGCTGATACGTCTGGTGTTATTGCACATAAAAGAACTGGTGTCAGCAGCATGTGTCTTCATTCAGAACATGGAATGGGAAAATGTGTGTGGCATCTTTCATGTCGTTCAGGAAACAGCAACACCAGCCAGGTTTGCAAGCTCAACACATCAGGTCTGTTTGCTGTCCATGATTGCCGTAGAGCGGTCAAATGAGTAGTACGTTAAGTTATTTAATACTGGAGATAGGCACCAGCAACCCGCGACCATGCACAGATACACTGCAAAAAGGGAACAACAGGTAAGTTAAATTTTCTTGAAATGTGTGTATTTGTCCTTGATTGAAGCAGGTAAATAAGATTATCTGCCGATGGAATGAGTATTGTCTACCCTAAAATAACAAAATAGGAAGAACTCATTTCCATCATCTTATTTCAAGTGCATTTTATCTAATTATAAATACAAAAAATCAATCCATTGGCAGATTATTTAAACTTGCCTGCTCAAATCAAGGGGAAAAACACTGATTTGAAGAAGATTTTACTTATTTTTAGTTCCCTTTTTGCAGTGTTAGTACATATAAACAGTGGATGGATGGATAAAATGTAATACTTTAATTTATTTAAAACCTTTACTATTTAATTATCTTACCAAGTTAAAATCATTCTTGTAGCTGTCTGATAATTATCCGATGAGAGTAAGGAGTCATAGTTTATCAGATTAAACAGCTTGATACAGTTGGCAGGACCCATCAAGCTAATCATCATCGTACCACAGACGTTGTTTGGCTAAAAAAGCAGCATCGAACTTAACAGAAGTCTTTTTGGGTCTTCAGTTTCAGCGGTTTTGAATCACTGAACTCTATAAGATAAGATAAGCTTTATTGATCTCACAGTGGAGAAATTCACTTGTCCCATCGGCTCAATAGTCAAAAGTCAGAAGAAGGTGTCAAAGTAGGTAAGTAGAATCAGTTAGATACAGTTATACAGCTATATACAATATACAATTCTGTACACTCCTATGTATAAATATGTTATTGCACATATGTTATTATACAGTTTATACAGGACTATTGCACAGGCTTATTGCACAGTTTATACAGTTTATACAGGATTATTGCACAGGCTTAATGCACGGATTATAGCACCTTGTTTAAATAGCTTATTGCACATAAGTTATTACAGTTATTGTTGCAGCTATGGTGCATGGTTGCAGTCGTTACTCTAATAGTTACACTTATAAAGCTATGATCAGGTAGCAGCAGGAATGAGTGACCTTTATAACATAATAATGTAACACAATAATAATAATAATAATAATAATAATAATAATAATAATAAACACAGCACATTATTGCACGTAGTTACTGCAAAACACTTGCACTGTCTGAACTCAGTATAAAAAGCAAACAGTGAACTTCCTTCAATTACTCTGAGAATCTTTTCTTTTTACTGTAAACTCATGTATCACCTGACTGCTAAAGGTAAGGGGAAATAACTTCACAGCACCTCTGTATAAAATATTCCAAATGTTCAGATCCAGTTTCCAGCTAATTTAGACCCCTGACCTTATTTCATTTTGTCTCCCAGACTGGCCTGTGTCTGCCATACGTTCCACTACATGAAGAGGCTGATGGAGACCATCTTTGTGCATCGGTTCTCCCATGGGACCATGCCACTCAGGGCAATAGTCAAAGTGAGTTTTTTTAACTAACACATGAAAAAAGATGAACTTGACCACTTATTTCTTCTTTGAAAAACTCCACACCCTCTATAAAACTGTCCCTCATCCCTTCATGAATATTGCTGCACAATATTAAAAAGCAGTAGCATACTTCCCTTGAAGCACTGTGTACGTTTGAAGCAGTTTTTTTTTTTTTTTTTGGCAATTGACAATGTCGTCTTCCAATGTTGTTGCTTTATCTCTGTAGAACTGTGCCTACTACTGGGGGTTTTCCGCATGGTTAGCCTACTACATCAACCACCCTCTTTATACGCCTCCATGTAAGTCCAACCATGTTGTCACAGTTTGGCTCCTCAATATCTTTCAGTCCTGTGTTTTATTTTTGGCCTATTCATTTACGTTGGCCTGCAACCAGGTCATGTGACTACCAAGTTTCCCCTGGAAAACTCGACAAGTAAACTAACCATCTGCCTTTATATGCATTTTGATGACATTTCGAGTGAGGAGTATGCCTAAAAAAATTGTAATCTTTATTCAGGGACATGAAAACAATTTTTCGTTTATTAGTTTCGCCGAAGATTTGAGTGCATTCTCTGAAAGTCTTGAGATGGTTTCTTTTTCTACCGTTGCCATGGTGGTTGCTATGTGCGCACGGTTCTATTGAGGAGCCAAATTGTGACAATACTACATTTCCCCCTGTGGACCAATTTGGTGATTAGACGCTTTTCAGTGAGACTGGCTTGTTAATTGGTAGCAAAATTGGTACCATAATATCCTGATCGTTATGCTTCTTGCTAATTTGCATATACTAGTAACAAACTCAACTCTTTTTAAACACCAACATTTGCTGGATTTACAATGTAATTTAAACATTTTCATTGTACTGTTAGTGATCTAATGTTATGACTATATGGGAGGAGTTATGGCTTGATTTTGAGATGAATGGTAGAAAATGTAACCACTGTGATATCTTAGGTAATAGGACACTTTAGACGGGAACATCAGCCAACAGGGTTCCCCAGTACTGTCTTCATTGGCCAAACTCCTATTTTGATCCAGTGTATTTGGGGTTAATTTGTGCATTTACTCACAATATGGTGCAATGCAAGATTTATAAACTCCCTATTATAATCCCACTGAACATTGTTCAAAGGAAGTATAAATCCAACATACTTGACCATCACTACAAAAATAAGTTAACATTAACTTATGTTTAAACCCCTTCTTATTGCAAGTGTATAAAAAAATATTCTTTTATTTTTTTGCTGTCAAGGATAGCTGAAGTAAATAGCAATTGTTCATTTGAATTTGGCACAAACAGTAGATGTTTGTGTAAGTCTAATAAGAGGCATTAGTTTATGTACAATCCATGTTAGTGTTACAGTATTAGTGTGATTGAAACAAGTAGGGATCATTGGAGCAATCATGTCTAAAACAAACTCCTCCCACATGCATGAAACTCCCTCTTAGGTACTGCAGAGACTCTCTTCTCGATTCAAACACATCTTAATAGGGAAAAATCATAAGTGGATGACATTCACTCTCTGACCACTAGGTGGCTGCAACGTGCTCCTTATTTAATCCTTAGTATCTATCAAATGGCTGATCGACTGCAGCTTGAAGACATGCAGGAGGCAGTTTCAGGTAATTTCTCAACAAATGTCCAAAAGGGATACTCTTTCTGTAACTTTAATAATGCCATTGGGATTGATTTTTAACCTTTAAGTCCTCACACAGCCATTGGACCCCACATGTCAAGTACACAACCACTCATGGACCCCACAAAGGCAGAAAAACAAGGTTTAACAACAACAGCAATAATAATAATAATAATAATAATAATAATAATAATAATAATAATAATAATAATAATAATAATAATAATAATAATAATTGCATATTTATTTATTGGTGTTTTTATATTTCATGTAGCACTGAAAGCTGCCATATTTCTCTTACAGCATATGGAGAACTTCAAGTCAAGTATGCACTATTCACATTTGCGGTATGTAAACTGACATTCTCAATGGACAAAGATAAACTCAGACTTCTGATCTTTGAATTTCTGCTTTAGATGTGTGAAATGGGAAACCTCTCCATTCATATGAGTCTGAGTAATCACAGAGTAGATGGTTAGTTCTTGATCTTGAGTTTTTTTTACTTAATTAAAAAAATCAGTTAGGCACACTAAATTCCTTTACTTTCTACTTTGCTTTTTTCTTTTGTGTGGAAGCATCAGGGTTCAGACTAAGAAGGTTTCCTATGCCAACCAAGAATCCCTTCACATGGCTGTTTTTCTTTGTATCCTGTCCAAATTATACATATGAGGTAAAATTTAAAGCATTTTTTTTTTGTAACAGGACAAATTACACATATGAGGTGACATCAATGCTTTTGAAACGGTTGTTAAGATTTGTTGTTTAACTACCATCTCCATCTGTCTGTATATTGCCATTTCACATCTGTAGGTTGGTGCTTGGGTAAGCTTCACAGTCATGACCCAATGTCTTCCAGGTATGTGATGCATGCATCCATTTGATGGAATTACTAGAGATGCACCAGGAAATTGGTTGGTGACAAGAATTGGCAGATTTTCAGCTTAATTGGCCCTGAGCCACAAACAGCCAACCTAAAACTCAAAAATAGGGTCTTTTCCGATTAGTGAATGCACCAAGACTAGTAATGACTTTTCATGGCAAACTATTTAAAAATGTAAATGGATAAAAACACATGTCAGCAGCTTATAGTTTTACAAAAACCAGAGATCTAAGATTGCATACAACACTCGGTGCATCCCTAGAAATCCGTCAAAATCAGCATTTACAATAACATACCAGATTATTTGGCAGCAGTGGTTTTTCATTGTATATTTTATCTTGCAGTGGCAATATACACTTTATTTGGGTTTATTCAGATGACCATCTGGGCCAAAGGGAAGCACAAAGCCTACATACGAGAGTTCAAAGACTATCCAAGTGTTCGGATGGCTATTATTCCTTTGATTCTTTGATAATTGCTTAGGCCTGCACTGCTGCACCCTGTGAGAACAGCACTATGCAATTTTTATGCTGATGAATGGGCTTGAATAACATTTGTAGGGAAGCAATAACATAGAAATGCACTATAGCCGAGCCTTTAAAGATTTCTGAGATAATTTTATTTTCTGTTCTGACATGGACAAAGGTTTTGGCAGTGGCATTAATACTAGGTTTCAAAAACTTTTTGTGTTTGGTACTTGTAGCAACAAGCCAATTTGTTCAGATAGTAATACATAATAATCAGATGCATATTGATTTATCCCAAAGCTCCGTCTCACGGGGGACTCACAATACGTTTGGGCCTGCCGGGTCTGACCGGCTTCCTCCCCCGCCATCGGAGCCAGCTCACCACCAGGTAGTGGTCAGTGGAGAGCTCCGCCCCTCTCTTCACCCGAGTGTCCAAGACATGCAGCCGCAGGTCAGATGAAACAACAACAAAGTCGATCATTGAACTACGGCCTAGGGTGTCCTGGTGCCAAGAGCACATATGGACACCCTTATGCTTGAACATGGTGTTTGTGATGGACACCTTACTGACGAACACAGAAGTCCAACAACAGATCACCACACAAGTTCAGATCAGGTGGGCCGTTCCTCCCAACCACGCCCCTCCAGGTCCCACTGTCATTGCACATGAGCGTTGAAGTCCCCCAGCAAAACGAGGGAGTCCCCAGGAGGGGCACTCTCCAGTACCCCCTCCAAGGACCCCAAAAAGGGTGGGTAATCCGAACTGCTGTTAGGCACATAAGCACAAACAACAGTCAGAACCCGTCCTCCCATATGTATGCGGAGGGAGGCCACCCTCTCGTTCACCGGGGTGAACCCCAACGTATAGGCACCAAGATGAGGGGAAACAAGTATGCCCACCCCAGCTCGGCGCCTCTCACCAGGGGCAACTCCAGAGTGGAAGAATGTCCAGCCCCTCTCAAAGAGACTGGTTCCAGAGCCAGAGCCATGCGTCGAGGTGAGTCTGACTATCTCTAGTCGGAACCTATCAACCTCGCGCACAAGCTCAGGCTCCTTCCCCACCAGAGAGGTGACATTCCACGTCCCAACAGTCCATCATCTATAAAATGGAAAAGGTATGTTACACAAAAAAGTAACATTTGGTATTAATTAGAGGACTAGCCAAGATGTCCATGGTAACTCTGGAGGAGCTGCAGAGGTTCATAGCTGAAGTGATGATGGACGACTGTTTTTTATGCACTGCAGAAGTCTGATCCTCCTGGAAAAGTGGGGTGGAAATGTTTTTGAAAGAAAGTAAGAAGTCATCTTTGTTGTAAAGGGACACAGTTATAATGTTGTATTTTTATTACTTTTCGGCCTACATGCAATTATGTGTGGCAGAACACTAACACTGTATGTCACACACTGTAGAATATGGAGGTAAACATCATCATAGGGTGGGAACGATTCAGCAGGAGAACTGGTCAGAGTCAAACACAAATGCATGTCACACTTTTCTGATTTTTTCATTTTATATTAATACTTTTCCAAGGCCCTTTACCGCTGAAACTTTTAACCCATGGTAAAGAAAGCTCCTCAGACCTTAACTGCCCTGAGAACCTGGGGTCATTTGTCAACAGATGGGTGAACCGAAGCCAGCAAATTATGACCCACTCTAAGCACTAAAGCTCTCTGTTTCTAAGTGTAGTTGTGTGATGTTATAATGGATAACAGTTCCCTTAATGTAGTGGTTCCCAAACTTTTCTTGGTGGAGCCTCAGTGATTTAAAAGTTCTCTTTCATAGCATTCGTTTCGTGTCTCACATTGGGAACGCCTTCAGCGTGACCTCATCAGAAGCTCCTTTTACATTACGCCAGCCAGGATTGGCTGGAAAATAAGCCTGTCAGTGTCAGAGAGGGTAGAGTCCCTCCCCCCCTATATAAGGGGCTGACACTGCACTGACAGTTATTCAAAAACCTCTTCTCGCAACGAGCAGAAGTTCCCGATTAGCTCTCTCTCTGATACTGTCCCGCCTTTTCTTGGAGCCTAGCTTAACTGTCCGTAGATCCACGCGCAAGCTCGATCGCTGGGCGCTTTGCTCTGAGTTGGGTTCGGTATCACGGTGAAGCTATCCTGGTAGAAATACCATTACGCGAGTAGCAATACTCAAAGTCAACTACCGCCTCACGGTTGTAAGTTGATCGGTTCAGAGTAGCAATACTCTCGAGCTACACCCCGGGTGGCCGAAACGCCGTCCCCATCCTAGTCACGCCTGGCTAGCCTAGCTGTCAAAAGCTAATTTTTGTGTAGCCTTACAACGAATCTCCCTGAAATAATGGAGATCGTTAAATCCCCTGCGAAAGCGGAGGTGAGCCCAAAGGGACGGACTTGCCCGTGTGGCAATAAAATTTCGAGCTGGGATACCCACCTTTCATGTGTGGTATGTCTGGGTCTGAAACACACCCAGGCAGCCCTCGAGTCCACGGAGGAGTGCTCGCACTGTAGCCGGTTCTCCCTGAAGGTTCTCCGTCGCCGCTTGGCTCGTCAATCGACGATGTCCGCTAACGACCCGGTGATGGCTTCTACAGCATCCGCTCAAGAACCAGCCGACCAGGCTGGTCCTCTTTCCACCGATCCAGAAGCCGGACCAAGCTGGGGAGAAATCCTCGATGCCGTGGACCCACTTCCACAGGGAATGCCCGAGCTCGGTCTCACTTCAAGCCAGCTCGGCTTGCTGCCTGAAGGGGACGAGGAGCTCTCTGACTGGGAGTCGGAGCTGCCCTTCTCGGACAACGATGAGGACTATGACCCATCTCCCGCGCCCCCGGTGCGGGTTGCAAAACCCGCTCCCGTGGGCTCTGGCCAACCTGGTCATGACGGGTCCTCATCGGAGCTGGATTTTGACTTGCACGACGTGTGCAAACGCGCCGCTGCAAAGCTTGAAATCCAGTGGCCAGAGGTCCAATCTGAAGCTCCCCGCTCCCGTTTCGACGGGAAAAGGCTGCCGAAGACCCGCAAAACATCCAGACAGCTCCTACCGATTTTCCCGGAGCTCCTGGAAGAATTGGCCGTCTCCTGGCGCAGCAAGCCATTTAAGGAGAAGCACCCAGTGGCCGGCAGTTCGGTCCTGGATTGCGACGGGATGGAAAATAGCGGCCTCCGCCAAATACCACCCGTCGAGCCGGCCGTCGCCACGCACCTGCACCCGAAGACCTCCATGTCAGCCGGAGGCCCCGCCCTTCCGTCAAGAGCGGACCGCTTTCAGTCGAGCCTGACTGATAAGTCCTACAGGGCAGCCGCGCTCTCAGTCCGCGCTCTGAATGCGTCGTCTCTGCTGATGGCCTATCAAGCAGAGTTGGAAGAGCAAATGACCGCCGCTCCAGACGCTGCGCTTTGGGAGGAGGTGTGCGTCATAACCGATCACTGCCTGCAGCTTCATAAGGTAGCGATCCAGGCGATGGGCAGATCCATGGGACTCATGGTTCTGCAGGAGAGAGCCAGGTGGCTGAACCTCACAACTCTGGCGACTAAGGAGAAGGAGGACCTCCTGGACACACCCATATCACCCCAAGGGCTGTTCGGAGAGGCGGTAACCTCGATGCAAAAGAGGTGGGAGGAGAAGAAAAGGGACGACGAAGCCCTAAAGCTGTGCCTTCCCAGACGCACGTTTGCCACTGGGACTGCGGCCCCGGCCCCCCAGCGCCAGACCTTTGCCCAGGCAGCAGCCCGCTTTCCTCCTGCTTTCAGGATCCCAAAGCTCCCAAAGGCTCATGGAGCTCCGCAAGGCGCACAGAAGACGCCTGCCCCCAAGGCTCACTGGCAGAAAAAGCCTGAAGGTCCTCGCACAGACCAACCACCCCCCACCTCCACCACGGTGGTGAGGAGGAGGAAGCGACCGGCCTAACACCTGCCTTGGATGGAAAGAGCGAGCAGGGATCGCTCTCCTCCGTGGCTCCGTTCCTGAGCCTGTTCAACGAGTTCAGCTTGACACAGCGTATGGCCGAGGGGACGTTCCATCCCGCTCATCACGCCAAGAAGTCCAAAGACTCTGTTCAGGGCAGGGGTATCCAGAGCGAACCCCAATTATGTGTCACAAGCACATCTTCATGTTCCGAAGAAATAAATGCTTGCAGACTGGCGCATCCAGGTCTAGAACCAAGGGCGCAGTCAAAAATGTTGAAAAACAAACACAAAATTTCACTTGGGGATCTGGTCCCTTCCTTTTCGGAGGAAGTGAGACGCATCCCCAACGTGAACAGCCCTACGGCGCACCAGACGCCTCGCGCATGCGCAGTGCAGTACGGGGTTGTTTACGACCCTACACCCAAAGAGGGCGCTCTCGGCTCGCTATCAGACTGGCCAGTCAGCCAGCTGACAGTGAAAATCCACCGTTGGGCGAAATGCACAAATTCAGAGTGGGTGTTAAGAACTCTCAGGAGGGGATACAGACTGCAATTCACTGCAGTTCCCCCAGGGTTCAGAGGAATAATTCAGTCACGGGCAGAGGGACAAGCCGCTCGGTTCCTGCAGGACGAGATTTCCTCGTTATTGGAAAAGAGAGCGATACGGCTGGTTCAACCAGAACACAGCAGCGAAGGTTTTTATTCACGTTATTTCCTCGTGCCGAAGAAAGGCGGCCGAGGAATGCGTGCAATTTTAGACCTCAGAGCGTTGAACAAGCATCTGAGAAGATACAAATTCAAGATGCTGACACATGCTTCTCTGCTACGCTTCCTGCGTCCAGGCGATTGGTTTACATCTATCGACCTCAAGGATGCTTATTTTCACATCCCCATTTACCCTCCACACAGAAAATACCTCAGATTTGCTTTTCAAGGGAATTCTTACGAATACCTTGTCCTCCCTTTCGGACTCTCTCTGAGCCCGAGGGTGTTTGTGAAGTGCACAGAGGCAGCGGTGGGTCCGCTCAGGAGGCAGGGAATACGTGTGGCAACTTACATAGACGACTGGCTGATTGCCTCGTCGTCCCACCAGGAAGCCACACAACACACAGCTGTGATAAAACAGCACTTGATGGATCTGGGTTTCAAAATAAACCCGGAAAAGAGTTCTCTGCTGCCCTCTCAGAGAACATCCTTCATAGGTCTCTCTCTGAACTCAATCCATGCCAAAGTAAGCCTAACGGAGGACAGAGTGAAAGCAATGGTCAACTGTTTGTCCATGTTTCAAAGAGGAAACCTGGTATCATTCAGACTCTGCAGAAGACTGTTGGGACTGATGGCCGCAGCATTAGTGGTAATCCCTCTGGGACGTCTCCACATGAGAGGAATCCAGCGATGGGTAGCCTCCCAGGGGTTAAAGCCACATACTCCTCAGCGCAGGCTGAGAGTTACTGCAGCCTGCACAGCAGCGCTGCGCCCATGGCGGAACAGAGATGCACTGACTCAGGGGGTCCCAATGGGAGTTGTGCAGAACAGAAAAGTTGTCACAACAGATGCCTCCTTGTCAGGCTGGGGAGGTATATGCGAACGGCAAATGGTGAATGGAACCTGGGGTCCAAAGATGCAGTCCGAGCACATAAATTACATGGAGCTCATGGCTGTTCACCTAGCATTAAAACATTTTCTTCCCATTCTGAGAGCTCACCATGTGCTGATCAGATCAGACAACACAACAGTGGTGGCTTATATCAACAGGCAGGGGGGGCTAAGATCACTGAGGCTCCACACGCTGGCTCACAAACTAATCATTTGGAGCAGCAGACATTTTCTGTCTCTGAGGGCCACTCATGTCCCGGGAGTGTTGAACTGCGGCGCAGATCTTCTCTCCAGGGGGAATCCCACATACGCAGAGTGGAAGCTCCACCCAGAGGTGGCGAGGATGGTTTGGCAGAGGTTCGGTCAGCCATCCGTGGACCTTTTTGCTTCTCAAGAGAACAATCAGTGTCCCATGTTCTTCTCCCTGCACGATCGGAACCCACCTCTGGGGGTAGATGCACTAGCCCACCCCTGGCCTCGCACTCTGCTGTATGCGTTTCCCCCAATAGCTCTCATCTCACCTACACTAGCCAGGGTACGAGCAGAAGGTCTGACAATGATCCTCATTGCACCCAATTGGCCAGCGAAACATTGGTTAGCAGAGATAACACAGCTCCTCTGGCAGGAGCCATGGCCGCTCCCTGCACGCAGGGATCTGCTGTCTCAGGCACGGGGACAGATTTTTCACCCCCACCCAGAAAGACTGGCTCTATGGGCTTGGCCCGTGAGTGGTTTAACCTACAGTCCGTAGGGCTCCCACAAAATATTATCGAAACGATACAGGATGCTAGAGCTCCTGCAACACGCTCTCTGTACGGGTACAAATGGTTGGTTTTTGAAAAATGGTGCTCGGAAACACAAGAAATACCTTTTCAGTGTTCCGTGGCTGTGATTCTAACCTTCCTACAGAACCTGATTGATAAAGGAAAAGCATTTTCCACTATTAAGGTCTATCTAGCAGCAATTTCAGCCTGCCACGTTGGCTTTGAGGGGAGAACTGTCGGCCAACACCCCTTGGTCTGCCGCTTCATGCGGGGAGCTCGCAGAAAGCTCCCTGTTTCCAGACCCATCGCTCCATCGTGGGATCTACCCCTGGTGTTGGATGCTCTCACAACCACACCCTTTGAACCAATGGATCAGGTGGAACTAAAGATAGTAGCTCTAAAAACAGCACTTCTAATGGCACTGGTGTCTGCAAAGCGCGTGGGTGAAATTCACGCTTTATCAGTGCATCCATCTTGCATGAAATTCTCTCCGAACGGGACCAAAGTAGTTTTACTTCCCAACCCAGCTTTTGAGCCTAAAGTGTTGGGGTCATACTCTCCCATTGAGTTGATGGCTTTTCATCCTCCACCTTTTTCATCACAGGAACAAGAGAGGCTACACAGTCTCTGTCCTGTGCGAGCTTTACAGATTTATCTGAAGAGAACAAATCAGGTCAGGAAAAGTGACCAGCTGTTTGTCTCCTGGGCTAAAAATCATTATGGAAAGGCTGTTTCAAAACAGCGGCTTGCGCATTGGATAACTGATGCAATTTCTTTGGCATATAGCTCAAAAGGACATCAGCCTCCAGAGGGCCTGCGTGCCCACTCTACTAGGGGTTTAAGCTCTTCATGGGCTCTACTCAAAGGAGTACCCCTGCAGGAGATTTGTGCTGCAGCAAGCTGGGCATCATCTCACACGTTTACTCGGTTTTACAAACTTGATGTCACAGCTCCATCACTGGCTCATTCAGTTCTAAGTGTGACAACAAGCACCAAGTAAAAAAAAAAAAAAAAAAAAGCTATGATGGAGACAGCAGGCACGTAGTGTGGGATCTGCTGAGCAATACGGGAGTTAGAATATTTTTCGTTCCCAATGTGAGACACGAAACGAATGCTATGAAAGAGAACTTTAGGTTACTTTCGTAACCCCGGTTCTCTGAGTAGCATGAGTGAGTGTCTCACCAAACCACCCTCCTTGCTCTAACGTTGCGAGGAAGAGGTGATTGTTTTTGAATAACTGTCAGTGCAGTGTCAGCCCCTTATATAGGGGGGGAGGGACTCTACCCTCTCTGACACTGACAGGCTTATTTTCCAGCCAATCCTGGCTGGCGTAATGTAAAAGGAGCTTCTGATGAGGTCACGCTGAAGGCGTTCCCAATGTGAGACACTCACTCATGCTACTCAGAGAACCGGGGTTACGAAAGTAACCTAAAGTTTTGCATCCCCCCCCCCCCCCCCCTGCAACCAATCTTTTTCGACAGTTGAACAAAGAAAAGCCAACTGCAGTAAAACATATAACAATAAAATAAATATAACAATCTTCTCTAAATTAAAAAACTACCACTTTTAATGTGTAATTGTTTTAAGTTTAACTGTCTATTTTACTCTTTAGTTGAATCCAGCATTACCATCTATATATATATATATATATATATATATATATATATATATATATATATATATATATATATATATATATATGACATATTTAGGCCACAAAACACACGTGTCACTGCCAAAACATTTGATCCTGACTAGATTTTCTTCTATGAGGTAATATATTTTGATGCAAAGGTGTCCAACTCAGGTCCTGAAGGGCCCGTGGCCCGCATGTTTTATACGGGTCCCTGCTCTAACTCAGCAAATTCAGTAGCTGAATCAGTTGCTTATGATGTCATCAACCTAAGTGGGAACCTGCCAATGAGAAATTCATGGAATTTCATGTTGTACCCGGGAAACATCTAAAACATGCAGGAAACTGATCCTTCATGACTGACCTTCAACATCACTATGTTAATGTCATTTAAATAGATCTAATTCCTTAAGCTTTATTTCAACTTGTGTATAATTTTTTTTTACTCATTTATTTTATTTATTTATTGTTGCCAAATCCAATTTTAGGAACTTCAGCCAATAGTTAAATGTTAGAAGTAATGAATGCCCCATGTAAGTGGTAGAGGTTGCATTCTTGCACATTTCAAATACGACTGCATCTATTTACGAGTTTTGAATATCTTTGGTGCTCTCAGGGGATAATGCTTGTGAAGCAGACATTTAGTCATGCAGCCTTCCAGCTTTTTAGTAAAAACTGTGAAAATGTGCAGCAGCCCTTTGATATCGACATGCCTTTGCCATGTGGTTGCTCTAAAAACCTTTGATTCTTGAACTAATTCTGTCTAATCTCAGGTTTTCTTAACAATGTGAATGTAACTGCAAATAAAGGTGCACGTCTTAAAGAAACATTAACTTTATTTGATATATGATGCATCTCATACAAACATTTATTTTCCCCATTCATTCTTCACCCGCTAATGACACCAAATGTGATAAATGTGAGTGAACAATCGGCTCTGGACACAAACAAGAAGAGCGTAAAGAAGACGGAACATAAAAACAAAAGTGCTCCGATGGGCTTAAATGAGTTTGCTGCAGCTGCAGCATCAGCCGAAGGATTTTGTGATAATTACCGAATGTATTTCACTACAATAATGTCAAAACATCTTAGTGATAAATTGAGATGCTTGTAATCAATAAAGTGCAAAACAACTAAGCTTGTTCAAGTGCTTCTTTCAGAGGGTCATAAAGGCAGTTCAAAAGTGTTGTGCTTGGCATCTGAAGCGGAAAGTACAAAAAAAGCTATGCTTTCTTACTACGCAACACCGTATGCATATTTCTGACGTTCCCTCAGAAGACGTCACTGTCCTTTTTAACATTTGTTAGACCCGGTTCTAAGGCGAGCAGGATGTGGAACATGCAGCAGGCACATAAATGCTCCACTAACTAACTTTGTTTTATGGAAAAGCAAAAAAAAAATGTAATTAAAAAGGGGTAATTTAAAAATAATTTACATGGTTTCCATCCTGGTTTTACCACATGAGAAGGATTGCTTACTGTATCCAGAAAGGCTCGGTTAGATCTGATTTCAGAGATTTTTCTTTTTCTTTACTTCTAGTGATCCTTTCAGAGGTTGAGCCTCATTGCTGTCTGTCCAAAGTGGAGATAAAGTCCATGAACCCATGACGCAAACACCAAGAGCTCTCATCCGGTTTAGGTCACTTCCTATGAGACTTGATCGCTGTGGTTTCAAAGTACCGCTGTGCCCAAGCAGCTTTTGGGTGCAGTACAGTAGCGTCATCATCTCTGGACTGCTGCTTGGCAAAATTCACAAAAACCTGCAGGGACAATGGTAGATCAGAAAAGCTTTGTGGAAGAAGGACTGGAGGGGGGGAAAAACTTGTTCATGAACATCAAACAGTGAGGGAGAAAAAACAGCTTCATATTTTTATGTAATCATTAGTCAGGACTTAAACGCACACATTGGCTCTCAACATTGTACACATTCAGGTTTTTGTAAGGTAAAAAGGCCAGATAATAGACATGAGTTTCAAATTTAAAGGGCCTAGATCATGGAAAATCTACTTTTTGAACTTTTACTTATGTGATGATGTTATTCCTTCATCAAAATTATGCCCAAAAGTGGAATTTGGCTTGATTCATGGATGTCTGAGTAATCCTCTCTGAGCAGGAGCCCCTCTGTGCCCTGAAAAACTACTGGTTCATTACTGGTCTACCTTGGCCTCGCCGCCCCTGCCCAGTAAACAACACGCCCAACCAGCGGTGATGTGAGCCAGAGCGCGATCATTTCTTCTCAAAGTTGAGGTGAAGTGGCTCTTTTAGCACCTAATCTGCACAGCAACAACAACTACTCTTTTTTTAAGCCAGGCAGCAGCAGCTCTACGGCGACCCCACATGGAGAGCGGGGGAGTTGCACTGAAGGCGACTGTCTTTCTCCCCAGTTGGAAAAATAGCATCGGAAAACAACTATTTCACAACAAATGAATTCCTCATAGGGACAAATGCAATATTTAAGCTTATATATGCATATAGTTGACTTTGGAAGGCCTTAAAAAGCATGATATAGAACATTTAAGGCGATATTTATTTTTTACAATTAAGTTTGAACAGTCTTGGGTAAAATATTTAGAAAATTGTGATGGAATATATTATGCTCTGATTAAACCAAACATAAATAAACCATACGAGGTTGCTTTTCATCAGAAAGAAGACAATCTGGGTTGTTTTCTTGTTTTTGTTTTCCCGTGTCAAAATGAATGAAATTCTGAAGTCCAAATACCAGTTTGCTTTGACCCAAAACCTTCAAGTCATCCTCTATGAAAGCTGTCGATGAAGAGGGACTTTGTTTTGTCAAAGCTGGCATCACATGAAAATTTGTGACGTCACCTTAAGAGGAGCACCGATAAGAGATCTCCTCACAATCTGATAGACTTGGGGAAATTTGCAGCTACAACACACGATGCTTCAGGAAAGCCAAAAGCATCTGCGAGGACTCTACTCATCAATGCAACTTATTGGAAGTGCTGCCATATCGGAGGGGGTACAAATCCCCAATACACAAACAGGCTGAAAAATAGTTGTTCCTGCCCCCAGAACCGTGGTTGCTCTGGACTAACAATAGAACTTTGACTCTGCAATAGAGTCAAAAGATACATATTGAACCGACTTGCTTCTTCTTCCACATGTAAGATGTTTACAAAATGTTCACTTTTGTTCATTTCATTTCTGCACAAAGAATTGCACAATCTTTTTTATTATCTTAATTATTGTTAAATTATGGAGCTATTTAAAGATACTACCCTGCACTGTACATTGTACAATGAGATGGCACTAAAGGCATTATATTCTATGTAAAGGATGGGTGGAATACAGTTTTAAACTGTTTCTTTTATGATGATTTGGATTTTTTTAACTCACAAAAAATGCCATTTTAACGGGTGTGTACACTTAGGAGAACTACTGTAAAATGACTTTACATTGAGTTTAAATGCAATGGGAAAAGCAAAAGTAAGCGCTTTTCAAAAGAATGTTGTTTTTTTTTTTTTGTGAATATCCATATTCACCTGATCAAGCGTCGTCTGTGACACAGAGTAGTCTTCGATGTTCAGTTTGTCCTTGTTAGCCAGCACCATTTGAAATATGCGAGCCAGGGATGGCGAGGAGATCTTATACTGCAGCGTGTTGTAGTGCTTCTCCCTCTGGACGGAGCCGGGGAAGGTGCTCTCCATGAACGCCTCAGCCGGGTTCAGGTCGGGGGGACAGCCGGGCTTAGCCCTGATCTTCATGGTCACCACGTAGCCGTCGCCAAACCTGGACCGCAACCAAACGGCTGTCACATTACGTGTGCTATAAACTGATATCGGAAATTTGAGCGAGGAGTGAAATGACTGACTTGTATTTGAGATGCTGAATGGTTCCCAGACATTTGAAGGATCCGTTAACCATGATGGCTAAGCGGGTGCACAGCGCTTCGCATTCTTCCATGCTGTAAGAAAATTACAATCGCACTGTGGAGCCACCTCTGTAAAGACATAAATACACACACGCATGCGCGCGTACGGTATGGCGGACAGCAATGGAAGGTTTACCTGTGCGAGGTGAGGACCACGGCTCGCCTGTCCTGAATCACACTCATGATGGAGTTCCACAGGAAGCGTCTGGAGAGCGGGTCCATGCCTGTGGTCGGCTCGTCCTGTGAGGGAGAAGGGAACAAACGGAGACAATAATATATTCACAACTGAATTTTGTGAAGTCTACCTTGAATGTTCTCCTTATTATCATCATCATCTGAAAACCATGAATGCCAAGTGGTTTACTGCTCACCAGCAGCACCAGAGCAGGACAGCCGATCATGGCAATGGCAGTGGAGAGCTTCCTCTTGTTCCCTCCGCTGTAGGTCCCAGCACTTCGGCCTGCGTACTCTGATAAACCCAGTTTCTGGATGGCCCATTCAGCTACCTGAAAAAGGTAAACATTTAAGCAAAGCGGGACTCTGTCAAATCTCTGTTCTTCAATTGTTTCATTCAAGTTCCTCCCGTTCTCTGGGTCCTGATCAAGAAGACATCAATCAAGGCTCTTTGCTTAGATCAGGCATGTCCAAAGTGCGGCCCGGGGGCCATTTGTGGCCCCTGGACTCATTCTGGGTGGCCCCCAACAGCATTCCAAGAAAGATTTGGTCCAGGTGGCTGATGCAGATGGAAGTTTTTTAGTTTTTAATTAGGGCGAAATTATGACAGAAAAGTAAAAAGCCTACAATTGAAAATGTTAAGTTCAATATTCATCTTTTAATAAACACACTTTTGACATACTCTTTAATTTCATGGTAACATCTATTCAGTGACATTTAATTACTCAAATAGAAACTTTGGTGCATTAAATCTGCTTTGAATTCAATTATTAAAATTTGCTAATTACAGCAAGTGTTTTCAAAGAACAACTGAGCCAAATATTGTTTTTATGGCTAAACCAATAAGAGTCAAATTTAATCATTCAAAATAATTTGCAAGCTGGACGAAAATCTTTTAATATGACAAATAAGCATTACCCTTTTTATCTTTTAAAATTATCATATTTTGTAGAGCAGGTAAAAACATTTACAGAATTTTTTTGGGTTTTTAAAATAATAATAATTGTGGGGGTTTTTGGCCCTCGAGTTCCTTTAACTGGACAATTTTGGCCCCTGTACCGAAAAGTTTGGACACCCCTGGCTTAGATCCTCAAGTTATTCCAAAGACATATGAGAGACATCGGCCTACAGCAGAATTAATCACTTTTTGTCAAAAAACAGCATCAAGTCTGAGCAAAGTTCTGTATTAAAAGTTGCAAAAAGGATAAACATCCGGTCCGGTTCACCGTGACACAAATACATTTAAATCCAGCCATCGAAACCAGGATTCAGGTAATGCTCTCGGGTTGTTAGCAGAACCGTTTAGAAACCAAGCGTTATGACTGGTCTGCCTGTGCATCATCTATGTGTGAAAGCTGCATCCCACCCTGCTGATCTCGGACTCTGGGACCCCTCTGAGGCGGGCGTACAGGTGCAGATGTTCTCTTCCCGTCAGAAGTTCATCGATGGCCCCAAACTGTGGACAGTAGCCCATGTTCTGGTGCACATCCAGGATGTTGGTCAAAATGCTGCGAGGGCGACACAACGGAAACACAGCACGGCATTGAAAGGCGCTTTCTCAGGTAGATTTCTAAACAGGTGACTGATTTAGCCCCCTACCCCATGCTGAAATGCCGCTTTCAATGAGATATGTTTACATCTCATTAAATGCATTGAGTGCATGTAAAACTCTAATGTTTCATGGGATTTTTTTAAAAACTTGAAACATATTCTCTCTTGCACTCAAGGCATTTACAATTCTCTTTTTTTAATATTAGTGTAATCCTTTAAGTGGTCATTTCTTTATGTCATGAACCTGTAGCCAGAGACAGAAGCTTCTCCTGACGTCACATCTATGTCTCCAGTCAGCATCTTAAATGTCGTGGTCTTCCCGGCTCCATTCACCCCCAGGAGACCGAAGCACTGCAGAGAGAGAGAGAGAGAGAGAGAGAGAACAGGTGATCTGACTGCTCACTGCTGTTCAGAACTGATTCAAAGAAGACTGGACAAACCTCTCCAGGCGAAACTCCAACACAGATGCGATCCACAGCAGGGATGATCGTTCCTCTGTACGTCTAACCAAGGCCAGAGGAAAACAGGGTGAACCAGAAACCTCGCCGTCTTTAGGTTTTCGTCATTTCACTTTAAGCCTAAACCTGTGAGTGATGAAATGTCTCACCTTGGACAAATCTTTTATGCGTAAAATATCATACGTATTCACACCCCTGTGGATTCGCTCCCTTTCCTCGGCCACATCTTTATCTTCCTCCGAAAGATGAGGCTTCGGGCCGTCTGGAATCCTAGAATCACGACGGTTGGAAACAAAACCGTTCTTAACAAATCCAGTCTGCTGACCCGAAAGTGACAGTACGTCTTCGATTGAGCCTTGTAGTTACGACGCTTTCCTGTCCTTTACCAGTGATCCAGGAAGAAGCGGTACTGAAGGAGGATGTTAAGGATGAAATAGACGAATCCCTCAACAGCCATGTAGAACAAGTTCTTCCCAATGAAGTCCCAGTGAAAGGGATCTGGACTATAATCCTCGCCTGAGGGGATGGACAGACACGGCACACCTGTAACTTTTGCTTCCTTGTGTCTGGCTGTTTCAGACTGACGGACGTTGCCTTGCAAAAGTATTTATGTCACTTAAACTGTTTCACATTTTGCTACCCCACAGTTGCAGTCTTCAGTGTGTTTTATTAGAATTCAGACAACAGACGAATCTCAAAAAGTGGCGTGCATGCGAGTTCGGGACCCCTGAGTCAGGACTTTGTTGAATCACCTTTCACAGCGATTACCTACGACTGCACGTCTCATCGTCGGCACCAGCTTTTACGTCTTGCCACGGGTTCTCAGTTGGATTTGGATCCATGCTTCATCTGAGCCATTCAATCTCATGAATACGATTTGATATAAACTGCTGTGTTGTAGCTCTGGCTGCATGTTTAGTGTTGTTTTGCTGCTGGAAGATGAACGCCCAATGCAGCTTCAAGTCTTCTGCCGCCTCTGATGAGTTTGCATGGCGTTCTTCTAGGGCTGCCCTGTGCTTAGCTATATTTCCCCACCCACTCCGCCCATCTTCAGTGTCACTGCGGGAATAGTACGCCCAGGTGAAGTGTAGTGTCAGTTTCACAGCGCGAATGCTGGGTCTCCTGCACGGCTTCAGGCAAACTAATAAAGGAACTATTTTTGACTTCTTTCAACTTCGGCTTTCTTCTTGCCACTTGAGCACCAAAGGCCAGATTTGTGGATCATGCCACACTTTTTAGACTTACTTCTACACGTGTAGGAAAATATGTTTCATTTTGTTTCCATGCTGCACAGTGGCGCAGTGGGTAGCGCTGTTGCCTTGCAGCAAGAAGGTCCTGGGTTCGAGTACACCCTGGGTCTTTCTGCATGGAGTTTGCATGTTCTCCCTGTGCATGCGTGGGTTCTCTCCGGGTACTCCGGCTTCCTCCCACAGACCAAAAACATGACTGTTAGGTTAATTGGCTTCTCCAAATTGTTCTTAGGTGTGTGTGTGAATGGTTGTTTGTCCTGTTTGTCTCTCTGTGTTGCCCTGCGACAGACTGGCGACCTGTCCAGGGTGTACCCCGCCTCTCGCCCAGTGAACGCTGGAGATAGGCACCAGCACCCCCCGCGACCCCATGAGGGATTAAGCGGTTCGGAAAATGGATGGATGGATGGATTTTGTTTCCATTTCACAGTTATCAACAACTTTATGTTGGTCTGTCGCCTAAAATCCCAACAAAATGCACCGTAGCTCGGGTTGAAATGCTACAAAGTGTGAAAAAAGTCCAAGGTGTTTGAATACTTTTGCAAGGCACTGTCCTCTTGTCTAGAGTTCTGCTATGGAGTCTAACGTGTGATACATGCAGTGACTAGACATTCATTGCGCTCAGACGGTGGTTGAAAGCTGAAGCATTTGTCAGTATTTGCTGAGAGATATTGGAACAAGGTGTGATTACCAAAGCGAGCATAGATATCAGTCACAGCCTGGTTCATGGCCATGTCTATGAGACCTCTACCAAGGCAGTAATGGGGAAAGACGAGCAACACCGTCTTTAACATCTGGTTGAATCTGTAAAGAGCCTAGATTTAAAAAAAAAAAAAAAAAACAGAGCATGAGAAAGAAAATCGTGTGAAGAAATTAGGGTGATGTGCGCCGTGGACTCACTGTGGTGCTCTCAAACAGATCCAGGATGAAGGTGATGGCGCTGCTGTTGATCCCGATGAAGAGGTTGATGCATGACAGAGAGACGTAGGCTGTGCTGGGGACGCTGAAGACGTAGGACATGGGGTACATCATGGGCGTCACGGACCAGCTGACAAAGAGATCAACAGTGGGATCAGTCCGAAACAATGAAGGCCAACTAATCACACCTGACAATGCTCCCTGTCTTCTGATTCTAGCGGGCCGACTGTGTCTCACTGACACTAATATGATTCTGGCCGGCTGACCATTATCTCACTCGCTGCTTCTCCTAATTGCTGTGAGCACCTGCAACACAACTGGCAGGACCATTTTCCCCGTTATATTCTGAGCCTCCATAGAAACCTACTGCCAGATAATCTGAAAGCCTAACCATGACTAGATGCCAGGCATTGTTTGCCCGTCTTGCCTGTTTCTTAATCAAGCTTCCTGTTTCCTGGATTTCCCTGTCTCACCTTGCCCTCGCACGGACACTTCATCGGCTCGCTGATTTCTGGACACAACCTGGACTGTCTAACCATCACTCATCTCGCCAAGCCCATCGGACCTCGTCAGCCATCTCCTGATCCACGCCAGCCTCAAAGACCTGCCTCAGGCCTCAGGCAGTGATTTATTTATTTTCAATAAATCTTTTAAAACGCGTCACCGTGTCATGGTTCGAATCTTTACAAAAGTAAAGAAGAAGACAACTTCTTCTTTACTTTTGTTTTGCCAGCCGTTCATGACAACGTTTTCTAAATTCAGTTATTGCCTCCGGTTATTGACACCGCAGGTAAAAAGCCTTACAGGTTACCTAAAAATCCCAATGAACTCTTAGAAAAGTTCAACCTTTAGTGTGAAGATATTTATTCAGTAAGTTAAAAAAAACCAGTGTCACAGTTACTGACATCCCAAACACTTTCTATAAATTTAATGTGATTAAAGCATTTATTTAAATATATTACTATACTATCTTAAGTGCATAAAATTGTCTAGGAACATTTAATTAATTATCCATGACTTTTTGTGTGCCTGGAGTATAAACATGAAACAAACGTGAGCCCCAAAGCTCTTCGCCACTCTTCAAAAGGGGAAAGACAAGTAAACATACATATTCAATATGGCTTCACCAGGGGTGTAACTAAGTGTGGTGGTTGCTGTAACGTTTTAATTTAACCCGTTAAACAAAAGCATTGCCGAACCAATCATCACCAACCAATGACTATGGATAAAGATCAGTTGTTTGTTTTTAGACTGACGTTACATTACATTAGCATCCTGCAGAACCCAAGTTTATATTTACACCATCCTCCACAATGACTGGCCACCTGTTATAGACGCGTAAAAAACTGACATAGTATCAGTATTATTAAATACATTAAAAACAATATGAAAAAAAAGGTTGCAGTTCTGGAAAAATTCACTTTAAAGATGACATTTTTTGCCATCTTTACCATCCTACTAACTGATCAGTCCTCGTTTGTCACAGCAGTGTTTGTTTAAACTGTTTAATTAACTCACTGACTATAGATGTAGGCATGTTTAGGCAAGTAGGCATGTTCTTGTAGCCACGTCCAGATTTCTAAAGAACAATACGTACAATATTTGTGTTCATTTATTTGCTTATTCTCCTGTCTTTTCCATTTGGACGAGTGGCCAAGAAAAAGGGGCCCCTGGGTCACATCATACTTATATCCAGGGAAACAGGAGCTCATGGACCCACTAAAAGCAACTAGATACTTTGAATAACCAAAAGGAAATCCACTAATAGTGAGGATTCACTTACTAGAGAAGTTTGGGGTAACAAGATGATTTTTCTTACCATGTTCTTTTCAAATTGACTGTGAAAAGGCTAAAATATGAATTTACCTGAGGGACTTTTACATATCTTCACTTTTACATATTGGGTTGCCAATAGGTGTGGAGGGCACTGCTAAATAATAAGTAGAGTTTTCTTTTTACTAGTTGTGGAGTTTTTATGCTTATTTCCATTTCCGTTTTTGTTCCTCAACTGGAAAAGAGAAGGATGTGGACAATTCGAACGGAGAATGTCAATTAGTGCAACTCACCCATAAAGCATGAGCAGAGCAATAAGGGGTTGCAGGTTGGCTGATGAGGTGTAACATCTCTTATCGAAAAACAGGAAAATCTCCACCACCATTGCAGCACTGATAGAGTAATTCACCTGGAAATGGACACAAAAAGCACAGGCCTCAGCTCAAGCTCCAATTACATGACCTAGATTTTGACTCCAAAATGTAACTAGGTTACTGTACCATGTCCCAGAGAAAGTTGGCCACCCAATACACCAGTGGACTAACGCCGCTAACAAACTGCAGGTGTTTGGCCTGAGTGACCCTCTCCTGGATGAGATAAAGGACGAAACTGGCAGGGACAAAGGACATGGCGAAAATGACACAAATGGCAACCACTGCGTCCACTGAGGTAGTCAGACTGGGAAAAAGAGAGAGAGAAAAGGAGTTTCCATGAGCTGTGATTGAAGGGAAACGTTGTTGTTTTCTAACAATAACCACCGGTGAACAATCCATATTTCCTGTTTGCAGCAGAAGGAAATGGATGGGGAGAGACTCGTGAGGCTGACGGTGACTCACACAGTGATCTCAGAGAGCTGCTCTTTGGTCAGGTTCAGAGGATGGTTGACGACCGTGATCCCGTATTCATCCAGATCAGCTCCTTTGGGCAGGTTTGCACGAAGGATGCCGTTGTTGGCCACATTCATAAAAGATACCATGGCATGCCAGCCCTTGTTGTTATACCAGACCTGGAAAAGACTGCCACTGATTAACATGAGGTTGAATGTCCTGGGTAGTTCATTGAATTCATGTGTAGCTAAATCATTTATCCAACCGATGAGGTGTACAGGACTAACCTTGACATTGTTCTGCGTTTCCATATACCTGAGGAACTTCCCTATTCCGTCAAGGGTTTGTTTGGAGTATCGACCCTGAAGACAAAAGCTACAGTTACCGTTTCAAAAGATATTAAAATTAAAAAAAACAATGTGTTAATATAGCTTTTAACAGGGAGGTCAACCCCAAACAATTGTATAAAAGGATAGTTAAAAGGTTTTAAGCAGTAGATAGATCCTGGTGTCTTTGTTTAGTACAAATCCAGATTAGTCCAAGAGGGACTAATACCAAAGTGAACTTTAATTGTTTTAAGGTCAGAATCATTGTTGTAAGTGTTGCAAACTCTATTTTACCAACTTTTAAATTGTCCTCATGTTTGCATTGGACAAAGATTAACCACGAAATCAGTGACAAGTAATGCGCAGAATGTAGGCAGGAGGCGGTGCACCACCAACCATCTTCCTGTGCCAAACAGGTACTGGGAACAGAAAGTCGACCTAAAAGTTTAGGTTGGTGGTTTTCATGAAAAACCACCGACTTAAACTTGGTGCCGCACCTCCTCCCACCTGTATTAACTTTGTAGTTATCCACCAGTTTCCATTTAAATAACCACCCAAATCAAAAAAGGGAAGACAATTTGAAAGTTAAAAGCACGTTTATGTAAAGTGCAATGACATTTTGGAGAGTGGAGTTATCCTAAGATGCAGAAGACCACTTTGGTTCTGGCCCTTCTTGGACTAGCCATTAGATTTAGCTTCTCATACCAGCCAATCTGGGTTCATCAAAATGAAGCTGCTATCTTCTGCAAGTCAGATGTTAATCACTTAAAAGCTTTTAACACAACTTCATGCAAAAGTTCTTAACCATCCCTTTAAGCCTCACCCCGGTAATGTTAAGAAGCTGTCCCAGCTGAGTTGCCAACTCCTGAAGTGTCTTTGGCTGCACTCCTAAAACAGGAAGTTGTCCACCCACTGATATACCACCATACCTGCACACCACAGAGGAATCTCAGATTTAGCGGGCTGTTTCTGCAGCACTGGGATTGCAGTATACAAAATAACCACAAGAGGGCGAGCTGCACCAATACAAACACACATCTTTCCATGAAATGCACCTCTAGATGAAAATGAGCTGTCATAACGTGGTCTTACTTGTATGTTTACAACATATAGGATGGATGGAAATGTATGATTACCTCTGTTCATTCACCCAATATTTGCTTTTCAAGCTGCAGAGAGATCAAACAGAGTTATTACAGGATTTCATATCGAGCCGATGCAGTCCATGTCTGCATATATCCTTTGAAGGGCTTTAAAGCCTCCATACCTGGTCCTGATCAGGGTAGGGTAGGTCTTGACAAGGTAGTCAGAGATGTTCCTACCAGTAAGGTCAAACAAAACATCTCCAGTTGACTGGATCCTCTGAAAAGAAAAGAAAACAAATCTAGATTCTCATCAGATGATTTGTTTAAAGCAATGTTTGGTCTTGTCTGCCCAAAGTGGGGACATGTTAAGTACCACCTGAGCAACCCACCTGTGGGGGTGGCAGGCCTCCGGCTCCTTCAGGACACACAGGGAGCATGGTGAGTTTCTTGGAGGTGCTGCACTGGCATTCTGGAGAGGGTCTAAGGCGGGTCCACTTTGTGCTCTCCAGCATTTCTATCAAGGAAGGGTTAACGAGGGGCATCTCCCACTCTGTGGTGATGTTATTACATGGGAAATCTCTAGTATGGGATGAAATCGAGCAGTTCTGTGAACCAAATCAAAAATAACACATATGTGCACAGTGTTCTTTACTCACTCCAAGGGTTCGTCGGCCATGCAGCGGGTCCCAAAACCGGGCTTGTCAAGCAAAACCTCACCAAAGTATCTCATCTGTGCATCCAGGGGACGCTCATTGCTGCAATGGACACATTTTGGCCACTTCATTTTATGCTGTTTCATTCATTTCAGCCGTTCATATTTTACTCTGATTTTAATAAAAGGTGCCCACCTGAAGAACGTGTACTGTCTTCCATACATCCAGGGAGTCAGGGTCACGCTCGGATACTCTCCAAAAGGTGGGACTATGCGAGTAAACATCAGTGCCAAGAAGACAAAGCTGGCTGGAAGCACAATCTGCCAGAGCCAACGAAACAACTGCGCTTTAAAAAGAAGGAAACAGTCCTGAACTGTGTCTTACAAAAGTCTTTGTACCCCCTGAGCGTTTTCACATTCAGTCCCATAACCAGCATCTTCAGTGCATTTTATTGTGGTTTTACGTTACAGACCAACACAAAGTAGTGCATCCATGTGAGAAGGGATGGAAAAGGATAAATGGTTTTGAAAAATGCTTTTTGTTTTCTGAGGATCAAACATTTGTACTTCATCTTCTGTTAACGATTGCAAGGAAATCTACTGATTGAAGCCAGACTCGCCTACAATTGCACAACGGATACAAAAAAATTACAAAAAGTTTACACTATGCAGATTTCTGTTCTAGAATATTTTCTTACTGCTTTGTGTTTGCCAATCACATAAAATCCCAGTAAAATTTGTTTAAAATGGTAGTTCTATGTTGATAAGATGTAAAGGGGGCTTGAATGGTTTTAAAAGGCAAAAGTTCTTTTTTTTTCTTTTTTTGACATATATAAAATGTATTGATTTTCTGCTGTTTTCTTAGAAAGAAAATTAAAAACATACATTTGTGAACTTCAGCTTTGAAGTATATCAACAGTAAATATGTTAAATATCATATATAGGTGTTTAATCTATCAAAAAGCACATTGAGTTTAATACATATTAGCTGAAAAGTCAAGCAACATTGGTAGGGTTTAGTATGAAAGGTAACCTGGGCAATGAAGTCCTTGTAGGAGCGTGTGGCATGATGCCACCTCTTGATCAGCAGAGCAAAGAACTGTTTGATGATAAGACAGAGGCCTCTGACTTGGTAGGATCCCTTCCCTGCGCTGCCCTCTGGGATTTCATTTGGGTCACGGCCATTGGCCTCTGGAAGAAAAACTTGGTCAAGTTGGCAGAAAGTAACTTGCACAAATTAATTAGGAACAGCAGGTACCCAAGCACTGCTTTCTACGTGCAGCGGTCAAAATCTATTACTCAGCAAGAGTAATAAAGTTTACTATTCGCAGCCCAATGGTGCAAGAGAAAGTTGGTGGCCAATGGAGCGTTTGGAAATTGGAGTTTCCAACATATGAGTTAGATATAAAGTCGTAAACAGAGAGGAGTTCAATATCCAATATAGCGGCCATGCATATAAAATACGGTGAAACTTCCAAGCATCATCTATTAGCACTTCAAACTGCTTGTTTGTCAGTGAACCAGTGGAACAGACAGTGCTGTATAACATCTAATTGTGAACATGTTCCATTAGGTTTTCACTGCACTGCAAAAATAGACCTAAAAATAAGAATTTTCTTCCTGAAATTAAAGTATTTTTCCTTGATTTGAGCAGATAAATAGGACTATTTGCCAATGGAATAAGATCTTTGCACTTAAAATAGGAACAATTCATCTCCATCACCTCATTTCAAGTGCAGTATATCTAATTATCTTATTTTAGGGGTAAAAATACTCATACCATTGGCAAATAATCTTATCTACCTGCTCAAATTAAGGGCAAATACATTAATTTCAAGAAAATTTTACTTATTTTTAGTTCTCTTTTTACTGTGTGGCTTTCCAACTTCCAATTCCAACGCGCTCCACTTGGGTCCAACATCTTTCCCACATTTCCCAGGTCCCAGACCTCCCAGGCTCATCAGAAGCAGGACAGGCTCATTAAAACCAAAGCAGCAGGTCCCGGTAGGCTGCTAGTTAGAATCAGCCGATGTGAGGCCCTTTGTGCTGTTGTCCGGAAAAACGTGCTAAAGTATAAAAACGTAGTAATATTATTTCAGATTTAAAGAATGTTTTTATTCAATCTTGAAGAAGTATCCAGAGGGGAGTTACTGTATGATGATTTAGCCCACGGAAAAATGTAGAGGGTTAAACGCTAGGATGCTTAGCTTAAAGACGAACAAACAAGCTAACAGCTTGTATCAGTCAGAGCACTGTGTCTCTCTGTTGGTTGGCTGTTTATTTGTCTGTTTGTTTGTTTGTTTGTTTTGGAAGTCTACTGGTTAGATTTTGCTTTGGACCAAATCAAGTCAACCTCCCATTGCAAATAACTGTCTCTGTACAGCGCTAACAATTTTCATTAGCAGTCTCTGTAATTACTCTTCAGGTATTTTCTCTCTTAAACAATATCGACAAATTTTTTTCAGAATGTCAAATCATTCGTCTGTTGTTGTTTTTTTTTTGTTCTTTAGCGTCAGCGTCAAGATTTGCAGAAAAGAACTCAAACGGCAGGTTTTCCCGACAACAGCTGCGGTTGTTTTGAGCTGAGAGCCACCGTCACCTTTCTGTGCCTCCACATCAACAGCCACCCTGTTGAGTCCACAGAGACTAGCTCGAGAAATCTGTTGCAATGATTTCTTGTGGTCTGACAATGACACAAAGACATGACACACAAGATTGGGGGTAGATTGAGAAGAAAGGTTAAAGCCACAAGGAGACAGAGCCAAAATCACTTTTTGGGGGATGCTGGTCATTTCGCCCCTTGTCCAGTTTGTACTTTTAAGCCCAATGTTCTCAGTTATGAAAAGAAGTCACATCACACAGAACGACCATAGTTCAATTGGTACCCTGGGCATTTTTCATTTCCACTTTGACAACTGATGATCAGAACAAATTTTCTTTTTTTTAAAGGGCTAAATTGGAGAGTACAATTTTCATTCACAGGTATGAAATGGTAGTAGCTTGGAGCGAAATGAGCACATGGATAATAAATGGGGAGTTTGGTGAAGGGGAGAATTAATGTTTTTATTTTGGCTTTGGAGATACCTTGACTACATTTCCTGTTGGTTGCATTCCCATCTGCAGTGACTTTCAGAAAAATCTGCAAGACAATAGATTAATTTATTAGTGGGACCAAAGAATAACAGTGTACCATTTTCCCTTTGGATAAAAAAAGTCTACACCTTTTAAGCAGCTTTATGGCTTATTTTTGGTTCTTTAATGTTCTACATGCTGACACAGACCCTTCTATGTCTCTACTGCCTTTGCCCTATGCACTGTACAAAGAGGACCAATAAGCATAGTGAAGACAATGTTCTTGGTACAGTCCAGGAGACTTTCAATAGGTTTAAAATGTGTCTATAATTGGAAACCTTAGTTATTTTTATTAGTGCCACGCACCTCCTCCAGTGATGTGTCGGACACGCCAAAGCTGCTGAGGCCGATGTCTACTAGGGTTTCCTCCAGCTCCCTGAAGAGGCTGGCGTATGCCCTGGGTTGGAAGTTGCGATTCGGCAGCAGAAAGGTGAGCTCCTGCCCGATGGCCTCGATGAGACGAGCCTCTGGGACATGGTGATGGACCAGGGCTGTGATGCTTTCCAGGTTACCTGGTGATGGGTGGGAGAGGTAAAATTTTCCACCAGGATGGTTCTATCTCATCTTTCTAACTGTTAATATTTGACAGTCCTCAACTTCCTGCAGGGAAAAATGTGTTTCAGGATTTTGCGAGTGTCGTCCACAATTGAAGAATAGTAGAAATTTGGCCCAACAGCAAAGATGGCTGATGCTGATGGATACTTCCTTAAATATCACAGGGCAAGGTTTTTGCATACAAATTTTTCCTAAAACGGCTACTGTTAGGCACAACATAAAGCATTTCAGTTAACCTTGTTTTCCGTTTTCATTTTAAATTCATTGTAAATAGAACCATAAACCGGACCAAGCCGCTGCGCAGGGGTAGAGCCTGAGACCCACGTTCAGAGGCCTCAATCCCGGGTTCAAGTCCCGGCCTATGGACCTCTGCTGCATGTTTTCCTGTCTGTTTACAGTCAAATCATGGCCACTAGTGCAAATAAATTATAAATATAAAAAAAATAGAACTATAAACATGCCTCATTATTTGTTCAACCAAAAAAGGTCCCACCCAGTCACGAAACATGGCTATATGCCAGAAACATTTTTCATCTTAACACTGACTCATATCCCATTTTTACTGTTGAGAATATACTAAAAATATATCTAGAAATTTCCAGACCAAGAAAACAGATCAAGCAAGGTGTTTCGGATATTGTAGTAGATGAGGGCAAGTTCAGGCTAGCAGATGTTCCTGGTCATACAGGTGAACACACATTTTCCTTGGTTAAAAAGTGTCTTTTCTTGTCTTTTCCATTTTGAGGAGTTGTCAATAGAAATGGGCGTCTGTTTCACACCATTGTACACCCCAGGGAAACAGGAAGTCATTATTCAGAAGTTCTTAGAGACTTATCAATATGCCTTTTAGCTGTGCCTGTTTAGGGCTTGCCTGCACAGTAGAGTCTGTGAAATAGAACATTAAAAAACACACATTGACATTGCAACTCAAATGTAAATCTGAATGTTCAGCTGATTCCATCTAAATTATAGTAATAACTAAAACAAAGTGACCACAGTTGTCACACCTACACATCACAATGAGACTAGTAGCTACAGTGACTGAGCTGAGGAAGATCTTACCATCCAGCTGTCTGTCTGGGCTGGGACTTTCTTCCTGGTTGGCCTTAAACTTCGAACACTTGGAGCACGTACAGGAGCAGTCCTGTGTGCAGTCGCAGCCGGCCTGGTTGGTTTCATGAAATCACAGCAAGATGAAATAATGGGAGAAGCAGTTTCTGTACTTTTACAATCCCGCTTATCGTGGCCTCTATGTCTCCCTCAGGCTCATTCAGGAAGAAATGGGGTTTTTTTTAGACATCATTACAGATATCAGTGACAATGAAGCTTGCTCTGAATGAATTAATACTATGTTAATTTGCTCTAGTAAAAAAAAAAAAATCATCTAATTTGCTTATTTCCTCACATTAGGAGTTTCGTGCTTCATCCTGCGAACAAGAGTGAGGTAAAATCCTGCCCCAAAACAGTTCTTAAGGAAGATGGGCGAACCGCAGCAGTAAAGGCGACCCTGGGAGATGATGGCCACTCGGTCACTGAGCAGGTCAGCCTCATCCATGTGGTGGGTGGACATGATCACGGTGCGTCCTGAAACCCACAAATCAAGGTAGGATAGGTGGGGGAAGGAAAGAAGGAGGGATGTTTGATGATTCTGATGGCGGGTGCTTTGGGTCCAAATTCTGCTGTGAATCTTGGTAAATTAGAATAACGGGTATTACCCAGCCGGTATTTCAGCAGTAGGTCCCAAATGGAGCGCCTAGAATAAGGGTCGACCCCTGAGATGGGCTCATCCAGGATCACCACCTTGGCCCCACCAACAAAAGCCAAGGCTACCGACAGCTTCCTCTGCATTCCCCCTGGATTATGAAACCACAAATCAGTGCGCGTGTTTTCTACGTGCGTACCAGCAATCATGAACGCGTGTGTTTCTAAAAGGACCTGAGAGATTCTGGGTCAGTTCATCTCTCTTGTGGGGAAGGCCCAGATCCTGCAGCATGTTCTCCACCTCTTCCTCAGCCTCGGCTATTGGGCGGCCTTTGAGCAACGCGTAAAAGAGGATGTGCTCCGCCACGGTCATGCTGAGAAGGAACAAGCAGTCACAAATGAGTACACTGTTGTGATTAAAAAAAAAAAAAAAAAAAGAAGATTGTGTTGCAAAAGTTTGTATACCCCGAGAAATCTCCAGTTTATCAAGTTGAAACCAAAAACTTGGAGGTCTTTTATTTGGATTTTGTTTGATGGACCGAAAATCAATGCCCAATTGTGAAGTGGAAGGACCATAGATGGACCGTGGCTTCAAGAAACTGCTTCCATTGAGAAAGCGTGGTGTGCATTTCTATACAGCCCCTTCTGATCAGACGCTCCTAAACAAAATACAGGGAAAACAATTGCCTTGGCAAATCACCCAATTAGTAAAGGGGTTGCAAAGTCCAGCGGGGTGTAGTTTAACGTCCTGTTCTGTTTCTGGCCTCGAAGGTTGGTCACAGAACACCTCTAACCGATCAGTGATAAATCTGCGGGAAAGCCGAAAACTGCATTAGATTATAAAACAATTTTTGAGGCTTTCATGAAGCACTGTTCAATCCATTATCCGAAAAAAAAGGAAAGAGTATACGGTAACTCTGGCGAAGCTACAGAGAACCACAGTTCAGGTGGGAGAATTTGACTACAGGACAAAACTATTAGTTTTACACGCCACAACTCTTTCCCCAAAGAAACTAATTGTTAAAAGACAGACATACATAGAGGTCCTGTTTTCCGTTTGCCACAAGTTACGTAGGGGACAGAGTCCACATGCAGAAGAAAAGTGTTCTGGTCAGATAAGACCATCTCTGAACCCTTTGGCCTAAATGAGGATGCAGACAAAGGAATATGTTAGTGGAAAGCGCTAACGTTAGAGGCTCCGAAAGATTTGAGACTGGGGCAGGAGTCCACCTTCCCGCAAGATAACAACCCAAAACATGCCGACAGACCTACAAAAGAATGGCTCCTTTGTGTTAGCATGGACCTGCCGAGGTCCGGACTGAGAAGAGCTGGGTACAAATGCACAACACGTTTTCAAACGTTTTTTATGTGTAAAAGCCACAACATGTTCTTTTCTTTTCTTGCCGCAGTGTCGGTCTATGGCACAAAGCGTGATAAAAACAGGTGCAAGTTTGTCGTTGTGGCAAGAAAACAATCTGAATTGGTCAATAAGGGGCAACGATACTTTTTTTCGTAGGCCAGCATAAAGTTAAAAAGTTACGCACTGCCGGAAAAGGATGTTGTGTTGCGGACACATTCCCAGAGACGTGCGAATGCTGTCCATGTCCGTGCGGATGTCCTTGCCGTAGATGGTGGCGGTCCCCGAGGTGGGCGGGAACATTCCTGTCAAGATTGACCTGGCAGAAACACAACGTGAAGATTTTTCTCCCGTTCCGCATTCAGTTTACATTTAAGCGCGGAGTCCGTGCGACGTACATGGTGGTGGTCTTCCCGGCTCCGTTGTGGCCGAGAAATGCCGTAATCTGGCTCTCGTAGAAGTTGATGCTGAGTCCATCGACAGCTGGTGAGGAGCAGCTGCTGAAGACTTTGACCAGGTTTTGGACGCAGACTCCCCTCACCAGATCTGCTGGCTCTGTCTCAAAGAATAGCTCCTCTGTGAACACCAAAAAAAAAAAAAAACAGTTTGTTTTTCTGCCTTCTGAGGCAAGAATTGTAATGTATCTGAGTTTGAATATATTCAGACACGAGGGAGTAAAACAACTGGGTTTTTGTTCCCGACACATTGATTAAATCATGTCTCTGGAATGCAATGTGGAGTTTAAAAAAATAAATGTTTACTGATTAACTCAGCATGAAACTGGTGGGGAAGAGCTGGTTTACAAACGCCAGCAAGTACAAATACACACAAGGTCATCACGTTTCTGCACAATGATCCCAGTCACAGTTACAGTCATCTGCTGGTTTACCATCCTTCTGCTGGTTCTTCTCAGGCGCCGTCTGGCCAGACGTCTCCCGCAGATCGTGGTGCTCACATGAGGGTATCTCCTGCTCCTCCTGGGTCTGGGGTTGCACCCCATCAGCCATTTCCTCACCAGCCTTTTTATCTCCTTGCTCCTTGTTTGTCAGATTATCAAAGCCCTTATTGTCCTGCTCCATTTTGTAATTCCCTTCAGAGAATGGAGCAAATCACAGCATATCACAAAAGTCCTGTTTAGCGTGATCACCTATTTTATAGGTATTGAATCCTTAAAACCATAACTGTAGGCTAGGAATGAAGTACCAGAGGCTGGAGCAACACTGTTGAGCCAATAACAGGGCAGCAAGGGGAAGTAAAAGGGCCGACCGATGCCATACTGTCCTGTGGCGACAAGAGAGAGAAAAGCCTTAGCACATTTTTGCGGGGTTAACACACCTTGTGATTCTTTTCAGCACACTGACCAGGGAAGACGTTGTCCAGGTACCAGGCTACAGCAGCATAGAGGACCGTGTCCAGGCCCATCATGCTGATGGACGTGAGGAAGGAGAACTCGTCTCCCTCCAAAGGACTGGTCTGGATGTTGTCCCACTGCAGGCCCATGCCTTGCTCCTCATATCGGGATAGGTACTCAGTACCAAAGCCAAATGCCACTTGGGACAGTAGACTCTGAGTGAGGAGGCAATATTTGTTCATATTAGTTAAAGTCTTTCTGACATTGCTATAGTGTTTGACAGTATCACTGAGTTTGCACACCACACGTTTACTTTTAATCGGGTAATGGGTTCTGATGTTTGGGAGCAGCTCAAGACATAAGTACTATAGTGCATAAGAGCATACAGTGCAGGGCCTTGCCCAAGTATTCATTCCCCTTTAAACCTTTCCGTGTGTCAAATCACAACCACAAACTTAAATGTATTCTACTTGTGTTTATATGATGGAAAAGCACAAATTAGGACATGGTTTTAAAGCGGAAGGAAAAAGATACATGGTTTACTTAATATTTTCTAAAGTAAAAATCTGAAATGCCCACCAGCACCCATTTCTAGTCAGCCACCTTTTTGTAGAATCAGCATTTGCTATGTCTGGCTACAGTGGAGGGCAGCGGGTTTAGGGTCATTGTCCCACGGGAAGGCGACCATCTGCCCCCGTCTCAAAACAAGTTGCCCAGAACAGGCTTTCTATCAACATATCGCTAAATCTGATTCCATCCATCTTCCCAAAAACTATGAGTACGATTGTCTTGAATTTTGAGAAGGTGATCTGGCAACCTGCAGTGTTGATCTTCTGCCACAGAAAACATGTTGTGCTTCAGAAAGCTTAAGTTTGGCCTCGTGTGATCGGAGCCACTTCTTCTGCTTTGCTTGCTGTTAAAGCTTGTGGAAAACTAACATCACAATGCCTTTACTTATGGCCCCACTCTTCCATTAAAGCCAGATTCATGGCGTTTACATAGAATAATTGTCCTGCCAATAGATTGGCCCTCCTGAGCCAAGGATCTCTGCAGCTCCTCCAGAGTTACTGCGGGTCTTTTTGGCTGATTCTCGTATTAACGCTCCCTTTGCCTGGCCTGTCAGTTTAGGTGCACAGCCATGTCTGGGTGGGTCTGCAGTTGAGCCGCAGTCTTTTGATTCTTGGTGATATCCCTCTGTGAAATGTTCGAAGCTGAAGATATCTTTAAGAACCAAACGCTGCTTTAAACCTTTCCAGAATTTTTCGTTGACATGCCTGCAGTTTTCCTTAGTCTTTATAATGCTGTTTGTTCTCTTTAACCAACCTCCGATGCCCTCACAGAACAGATGTTTTTATAATGAGATTAAATGTCCCACAGGGTAAAGTATGGTAATGTAAGGTAAGTTTATTTATTTTGCACTTTTCAGTAACAAGATATTCAAAGTGCTGCAAAGTGCAGGTGGACTCTGTTTTACTAAATTGGTGCATTCTGAAGGCAACTGGATTTTTTTATAGGTATCGGAGTAAAGGGGGCTGAATACAAACGCAAAGTCACACCTTTCAGACTTTGTGTTGGTCTATACCAGGGGCCTGCAACCTTTACAGTCTATTAAGCCATTTTGCCTACAGTCCCCTTGAATTAAACTCGTTTAGAGCCACAAATGTTGCCTGGCCTTTTGAAAAAAGACAAATTATAATTTTTGATAAAGATCTACTGTAGGAAATATGTTGTCGTCGTTAAAGAAACGCCTTTTTATGTCTAATTTGAGGTTTAAAAAAAGAGGATAGACGGAATGTTGATATGTGTGGATAATGATGTAAAAAAAATCTTAGTTTCCATTTTCCAACATAATGAAAGAATATTGATTTAAAATTAAATATTACGGGCACTTTTAGCATCATTCTGTTGTGAAAATTAAAAGCAATTATTCCAATAAAAAACTGCTAAAACCCGCATTAACATTACATAATAAAAATATAATTTGTAGCGAAAGTTATTAAGAGTCAGTGTGGAAGGTAGAAAGAGCCACTTGCGGCTCCAGAGCCACAGGTTGCAGACCCCTGGTCTATACCATAAAATTCCAATAAAAATCCATGGAAGTTGGTGGTTGTCACATGACCAAACAGGGAAAGGTTTGAGAGGTGTGAATTCTCTCTCAAGGCATCCATTCGTGTATATAAAGAGACGTATAGGCGTGCTTTGAGTAGGAGGCGCCCACCGCCATGATCTTCATATCTTTGGTGATGCGGTCCTGCCAGGCGAAGCAGAAGATGTGCGGCAAGTAAAGGGTGAAGTAGATGATGCCACAGCAGGCCGCTGCCAGGTTGGCCTGGTTGAAAAAGACGCTCAGGAGGAAGCACTGCATGATGGTGGCAGTGGTGAAGGAGAGCAGAAAGAGGAAAAGGATGACAGGGTTGCTGTAGTTCAGAACCCTCCCTCCCTGAAGACAGGAAAGAAACACACGGGTTTCAGATACTATTTAATAACATCTATTATCTTTACGTTAGCCAGTCAAAAATAAAAACAAAGCATGGCGTGTCTTCACAAATGTTTACATTTTGGTGAAATGCTCTACGAAAGCGTCCACAAGGGGTCACATAAGACCACCGTACTGCAATGCAGAGGGCGCTGACTGTAACAGCTCTTTTAATCATTTACAAGTCATTTACTGCAAATCTTGCAGAACTCTTACATAACACGCATGATGTCATGGTAGCTGTTGTTCATTGACTAATGATTCACTGAGAAAGTATCCATTCAGTGAGCTATTTTTATCAATTCAGTTCAATTATCAATTTGGTCCAAGGCAAAAGGAGTGATAAGTGACAGCAGATCGGTTTACTGCTTGGCATTTAGAGAGACGGATTAGCTGTTTCAGGTGAAAGACACGCCGGTATGAAGGTACAAATGTCACGGCGCTCTTACCATGATGATGGCGGTCAAAAGAGCTGTGCTCGTACCCATCATGAAAAAGCTGTCAATAAACCAGGTGGACCAAATGACACCATTGGTGACCCCAATGGTCTTCAGGGTCTCCTTTAAGCGGAGTTCCTTCTCCAGAACTATGCTCTTAACTATCATAGACACAGAGTAGACCCAGGCCAGAACCATAAAGATGGGGAAACAGCGGTTCAGTGTCAGCATGAAACTGGAGGAAGGTGTGTGTGTGTGTGGGGGGATGGAGAGAGAGAGAAAAGAACAGTAATGAGAACATTCTTACTGACAGACGAAACCAGGGCTGTGTCAACCGATACGTTTCCACTTACAGGTCATCCACATAGCAGGGGTAGGGGAACTGCTGCAGGTAGACACCCAGAGGCCACTCTTTCCCTGTGTGAGTCTGGATGATCCCATGCTCTATTATGTCCTGAAGGTAGGCAAAGCCACCCCAGACGTAGCGGAGGTCGTCCATCGGATCAGCCCTGGGGCCCGGGTCCCAGTACCTGAGTACAACACACACACATTTGGCTCCTGTGTCTTTCATTGCTACATTCTGCTGGAAGTCGAATCTAACCTGTCTTTGACTTTGTTTGTGCGCTCCACCATATCGATATCCATACGGATCTTGAACTTGACGTGAGGTGGAACGCTGGTGCTCCAAGGGAACATGTTCATAAAGATGAGACCGGCCCAGAACTTGCCTCCCTCCAGCAGGTCCAAGGCACGATGAGTCACAGTATCTTCGTCAGGGAGAGGTATGAATTTATCCAGAATCAAGCACTGGCATAGAGGGAATGAATAAAAGACAAACAGCGTCAGGTTATGGACCAGAGTAAGCTATGAGCATGAGTAGAGTGGAACAAGATGGCGCCATCTTTCAGTAACAATGGTGAGACTCAGTTTAGCATGTTAGCATGCAAACATTTGCCTTTAATTAAAGATTAAATGTTCATTTGCAGTTTTAATGGGAATGACTAAAATTAATACTGTAGTTTAGCATAAAACAGCATTTTATTTACAATCAAAAAGTTAAAAAATGAGTAATTTTTTTAGCGATTGACTGCAAGGCCACTTGCCAAAACCATTGAAACCAGGGTTCTCCAACTGCAGGACTACTGACAGTACATGGGCTGCCATTAAGAGCACTCATAAGAAATGTTGCTGTGAAGTATTTCCAATAACTTAACTTTGATGAGGTGTTTACCCACAAAGCATTCTGCTTCAGACAAAAACTGCTATAAGTAAACCAGAAAACACTTGGAGAACCACAGCTGTGAACTCGACCAGAGGACGGTGGCTCTTTAGGCTTAACTTCATTTCCCTCTGAACTTGGGCCTGGGAATAATTTCTCGCCCAGCTTATCCACGTTCTAGTTGCTAGATGAAAAAACAGTGGGAGTCACCTTGATGTGTTCAAGCTACCATTAGCAACACAAGCTAACAGCAAGTTGGATTTTCTCTGTACCAACGTGTTGTCTAGATTGTAGAGTACTTTGTGATGAAAAGAGTTAATGAGATAGTGTTGTCTGACGTACACATGTTGTCTAAACTGTTGCTGACTATTGTTTTGTCATTTTTTTAAATTTTGATATTGGGAGTTGTGAGAAACTTCCACCGTTCTCCCTTTGTATTCACATCCTTAGGGACCTTTGTGTTAAATTTTGGCATTGGAAACATCAATCTAAAAATTAAATCAACAATGGTCTTGTCTGTAATGATGAAAAACAAGAGGAAGGATTTTCTATTTTTATTTTTGCAATTTTAATGAATTTGATTTTAAAATATTCCCCATGAACTGCTTAAATATTGCTCTTATCAATAGGTTCCATAAATCACTAAACAACATTGCAGGATTAGGCTTTTCAAAGTGTAGTTGAGTTTTTTCGGACAGATGGACTAAATTAAACCAGCTCTATTTCCCCGAGGTACCTCACAGTGGTAGCCCACTGCTCCCCGATGGATGGGTTAAATTCAGAGGCCAAATTTCATTGGAATGTATATTACAATGACAATAAAGATGATGATTAATATTATTATTATTACAAAAAATATGTAGTTCTTGTATTTGCCAAATAAGGACAGGAGTATTCTATACTTTTCCAGAACTTCAAGACTGAAATGTACTTGAAACATTCTCCTGAGGTGTTGTTAAAAAAAAAATTAATAACCTCTTCTTTAAGGTGTGTTTTTTGCTGGTTGCACATCCATAACCATGAATAATTCATTTGGAGGCTAACAATATAATTATTTCAGACTAAAGGGTTGTGTGGGTCTAAAGATTCTTCTGCCTGAAAAGAAGTTGTGAACTGCCTGCCAGCATTGGGGCTGCCACTGCTTCAGCAATGCCTTCAGCGCAGCTCAAAAGACGAAAAAAATCCTACAAATACCGGCGCTGGTCCCAAGACTCCAAAGACCCCCTCACACATTTGAAGAAGTGTTTGTCTCTTTCCTGAAAAGCGTGTCTGATAAACCCATTCAGCGAAAGCTCATGCAAATAAGGACAGGCTGCGGTCCAAAAGGAATCCATCCAAAACAGCCATTTACCACCAAGGCTACCGACAGCCCCCTAAACCCAAAACACATACAAACACCCTTTTTTCTATGGAGACCAATTTATGCTCCAAAAATAAAAGACCTGGGATAGCTTCACACTTAAAATGCTCGATATATAATTCACATGTAGAAGAGAATCTCTGTTTAGGGAATTCTTCACCCAGCGTGAGCAGTGGAGCCCCACTGGGTGGTGTGATATGCATACATGCCACCAACGTGAGCCAGCCAACCATTAAGCTCACCGTTATTGTTGCAGCTTTATAAAGGATAGTAGACGGAGTGACAGCTGTGTCGAATCGGCCTCAGTCGCTCCCACTCTTCCTGTCAAACTCAAGTGCTGCATGCTTCAACTTGGACAAAAACAAAGTGCACCCACCACCTACCCAGCCTTGTACCCAGGTACACCCCCTGTCCTCAACCCCTTCAGCGCAATATACTTCTCATTCCGATGAGCCTCTGCAGTAAAAGGGGCAGTTTAGCCCTTTTTGTCTTAAATACTCCCCCCTCCCCAACAAATGTGGATGGCCCTTATGAGAAGCGGTACAGAAGGTTTTCTTTTTGTTCTTTAACTTCTACTCAATCACCATTAAACAAAAAGAGCGGCCAAGCTGCTTCGTAGCTTTGGCTCATGCCCACCTGGGTGGACTACCACTTTTCCGGACAAAGGGAACAAATTGCAGAGCCAAGAATCTCCTAAAAATGTCAAGAGTGGTGCTTAGTGCACAGTGCTTTGCTTCCAGGGCATTAAGCTCAACAAATGCAGCGCTTGATTGGATTATTCCATGAAAAGGCCTGTACCAGAGCCTGACATTTCAAGAAGAAGCACAATAGAAATACAGTCCCAATCCTTACCATCAAACCCATAAGAGAGAATAGGTAAGAAGCTGAATGATTATCCTGAAACTATAGATTTATCTGGGGAAACTGGTGACTAGCTGTTGGAATGTATTTGTGTCGCCACCGGGCCAAAATGTCGGATTTAGTCAAACGTTTGGATTGCGAAAGGCTGATGAAAACATGTCAGAGACGAGTCTTTTAGTACATGCCAGTGTAGCTTAGAGGGGGAAAAAGAGAGCAATTGGGTACCGCAAAGAAGTGAAATTTACTGCTAAATGCAATTGGCTCATTAGGGCAACAATAACTTCAATTTTGATGAACCTTGCTCCAACCGCCATGGATTTAAAGGAACTGAAATCTGAGATTAGGGAAGACCAAAAAGAAAACTACTGAGAAGCTGCTATACCAGTAAGTCCACTAAAAGAGCCCTGTATGCAGAGGACATGGTACTTATAAAAGCTGCAAAAACCCCCACTTCCAAGAAACTACTGGCACTGTGTTTCAATGCCTGCAACAGAATTTTGCTTTTATAAATAGAGGCAGACGAGGTACAACACAGATACTATAGCAAAACAAGTTAGGGGAAGACGTATATACTGATCCTTGCCATTCAAGAATGGGTATCGAGCCTCATCATGAAGCCTAGACGAGCAACTCACCTGAGAAATAAGACCATGACTAAGCTGCAGGCACTCCGTGTCTACTCCGCTGTAGGAGACCTTATGGCAGCACTGTGTATTATACCCGCTAGGTCCTGCTAGAGATCCTGGGCTACAACTTCCAGGTCACCTCTGAGTAGGAGCAGTGTTCGCCCAGAGAAAGATGAAGGCATCACAGATAAACTAGGCAGCGGTCAGAAGAATGATTAAAGTCTTCATTGAAAAGCTACTCTGACACTGAGGGCAAGTTAACCTAACTTTACAAAAACACACACATCTGCCTGAAAATGTGAATGGCATGTTCTCTTGCCTTTCCCATTTTGAAGAGAGGCTTGTAGAAGTGGACTTTAATGTCCCCCATTTTCATTACATGGAACTTTATAGACATTATGAAAACCTCAGAAGTATTTTTAGGAGATGTAAGGGGTGCAAAAGATTGTGAAAATCCCTTCTTAACTGCATAAATGTGCTCAAATTAGAGGATGTGAAATCAATGATACTGCACTAAATGATTACTTGCTTTTAAGGCTTTTTCACACAATAAACGCAAATGATCTGTTCTTTATCTGTTGGGCTCAACAAATTATGAAAGCAAAATATTAGCTGCCCACAAAAGTGAACACTTAAAATTATATGTTGTTTCTTTTTTACCGCTCCAGCAGTTGGAAAGTAGCAGAGGAAAGACTTTTGTTTCTAATACCTCAACTGTAACTCATAAAGACAATCAACCCTCTGAGGCATACGTGACCGCTCTCTGCAAGAGGAAAAAAAAACACGAAATGGGCTGATGTCTTTTCCCAAAAACCTACTCACATCCCCATACTGATTAAGCATCCGGATGACGCGGTCGGTGAGGTTGAAGATGTCCCTCCAGTCAAAGTTGGGCATGTCGTAACGGCGCTCCTCCCGTGGACCGTTGTGCAGGAAGTTAAGGATGTGTTCGGAGGAGAACGGGGCCTCTTCCAGGTTCCTGTCAATAAAATCCATCACAGAGGGATTGCGGATAGTGTCCTGAAACAAAATGAACCTGTCATTGATTTGCACAAGAACAGTGGAAACCATCTATTTACGTTCGCTGTACAAAAAGACACCTGTGGGTACTTCTATTCACATAATGCCACAGTAATGAAAAAGGAGGTAATTTATCACATTTTTTATATTCAAATCCATAAAGATTACAATCCCTTTAAACATGGAGGGAAAGCCCAGATATAAATGTCATTTCCTTTGTAAACATTTCTCAGGTTAATTTACTACCCTAGAGTTAACTGGAGGCACACTGGTGGATGCATTCAAAGATGTTGCCTTAAAATGCATCCACCTCACACGACATCATGGAAAGGTTAAAAGAAAATATCATTAATAAAATTATGGCCAGCCACAAGTCTGGTTCACCCTAGGGAAGGATGTCCAGGGTCTACAAGTCCCATTTTCATCGGCTCATATAATATCAGTATTATGGAAGTGTACGCACCATTGAAATGTTCAGCCATCGCACTTTTCAGGAAGCAGAAAGGTTCTGTGTTCCAGAATGGGTGAAACTATTTTTTTTATTGACATAGGCTGAAAGGCCAGTCAGCGAGGAAGAAGTCATTAGTCGGTGCAGTTTGCGAATACACTCAGGGCCAAAAACTTCAAATTCGGAAGACATGTCCTCAGGTGTGATCAAAGGAAGAGGTTTGGTAGCAGTGACAACTGTTCCATTTAGAGCAGGCATGCCCAAAGTGTAGCCCGGGGGCCATTTGTAGCACCTGGATGTGATGTTCCACAAGGTGGATGAATTTAGGGCAACACCTTTAAATGCATCCACCAGTGTGCCTCCAGTTAACTCAAAGGTAGCGAGTGATTTGGCCCACCAGCACTGGTGGTTGATGCACATGAACTTTTTATTTTTAATTAGGGCAAAATTATTAGTTCATATGTTCTGTCAACTTAAAATCTTATGTTCAACAAAAAGTATTGTTCTTTCAATAACCACATTTTTTTGCATTCTCTTTGATTTCATAGTAAACAGGCCCACATCTATCCACTGACTTTAAATCAAATGCAGCCCTTGTGCACCAAAATCTGCTTTTAAGTCATTTCTTAAAATTGTCTAAATACAGCAAGCCTTTTGACAGAAACACTGACCCTAATCCTGAAGAGACACATTTATCTTCTATCGAGCTCCAAAAAAATGTTCATGCCGTTTTTAAGTGTTAGATCTAAAATTATTTACATGTCCCTTTCTCATAGAAAATCTGGCTACTTTGGATAATTAGAATATTTTATGCTCGTATTTTGTGGAACGGGTAAAAAGAAACAAATGTATCTATACATATATAATTTTTTGGTAATATACATTTTTAATTATATATTTTGGCCCTTGGGTACTTTTGACTTTGACCCAAGTGGCGAAAAGTTTGGACAGCCCTGATTTAGAGGGCTACTATTTTGCTGCAGGAGGAAAATGGAGGAAACCACGAGGAAAGACCATGATGTGGAAATATTAAAGAAACGACTCACGACGTCAACCAGTGACTGAAGAGCTTGGACACAAATGAGTCTCCCAAGTGGGCAATGACCCTGAACATAGAGCCAGATTAGTGACAAAGTGGCTTAAGGTCAACAGAGTCAGTGTTTAGGAGTGGTCGCCACAAAGATCTCGCCGTCTCGTAGAAAATTTGTGGGCAAAGCTGAAAAGATGTGGGCGCGCGAGGCGGACCTACAAACCTGACTCAGTTGGACCGGCTTTCTCAGGAGGAAGGGGTCAATGTGAGAAGCTTGAGGAAGAGCATACATTTGACTCAAGTCCTGCAGTTTAAAAGGCTAAGGGTGTTTGTTTTTTTACCTGTCACTTGTTATTCTGGCATGTAGAATATCAAAATGACTTTGTCGATCCTAAGTGACCTGAAACAGGAAACATTTCTGTCTGGTTCTATCAGACCGTGAGAAGAAAAGGTTGCTACTTTTTATACAGGGTATAAAAATATCTGGTTTCAACTGCAGATAGAGCATGTTGCTCAGAACCTGAGCGTTGGCCTAGATTCACGGTTTAAGAAATGAACCGCGAAGCAAAAGAGATGCGTTATTACAGTAGCATAGCTTTCCATGTTCGAGCAGGAAATTCCAACTAAATGGTCAGGAAGAAGCTCGGGATAAAATAACATCATTTAAACTCTCATTCAAATGGGACAATTGGCGGCATTGAATTTCAGCTGGATGGCAACAGCGATAAAGATCATCATCATCTCGTTTGTCTCAAACAGTGGATCTGGTACGAGATAACCTAGCAAGTTATTTATATAGCCAGACTGTGACGTTTGTCCCACCCGGATCATCTTGACTTGGACTCCATCTTGGAAGAAAGCCCAGATCTGAGGAGCCACTTCCTCCCAGGCCTTTCCCATAATCCTCAGCCTCTCCAGCTCCTCAAACGTGGTGTTAGCCTGCAGCAGAGGAGAACGTGTGAACATCCAAAAATACAGAAACACATGCAGGTTGCATGGGGGTGGGGGGGTGGGGGGGGGGGCACCACACCACCTAACCCTAATCCAAACTTGTGCGCAAAACACACACCCCCTAATCTCCCGCTACATACCATTCCCACATCAAACTCTGCGAAAACAGGCTTTGCAAAGACAACACGCACATTCTCCCACGAAGAATTCCCGCCGGCCTTTGCAGATAACCTGCGACGGGCGCTGCTCGGTGCCAGATCGTCAAATATTTACTGCACGCTTATCGTTCAAAACCCTGGACGTGTAACTGTGCTTTGTGTGGCGCGCACCCAAGGTTGGCTACTTCAGCATTCAGCCATGTGCAGTAGTGTGTGGGGGGGTAAAAGCACTCAAGAGTACACCCAATTAAACGCCTTCCTCTTGTGTGTGTCTGATTCCGGGTGACAAAGGGGACAATGGAGCCGGGATGACAATGGAGGCCGTTGGTGACAACCGGCTGAATGCATTCAGCCGGCCCAGTGAATCCCAGTAAGGTTCCCACAAACCGGGGAGCTTCCTCATTCCACGGGACAGTTGGAAACAGCAGGCGACACAAGAGGAGGGGGGGGGGGGGGGGGCACTGGGAGATTCCTCAAGGCTGATTTTGTAAAAGGGAGTAGGAGCTAAGACATGGAGTGTTCTAGCGAAATAGTTGATGTTTTGGAATTGCATTGGCCTTCAAATCACAGAGAGTTTGTGCAAAAGACAAAAAAAAAAAACCCATCTTAAAAATCTGGTAAACATGGCTTGGTGACGGTGAGTGCGACGGGATGCAGATAAGAGCAGCGCTGCTCCGTATTCCACGAGAGCAATCACGTCTGACGGCAACGTGCTCGTCAAACACGCGGTTCTTGAAGAGCGCTTCCTCTGGAACACTCTGATGCATGCGAACAAAGAGCCGCCGGGGTCTTTGTTCTCCCCCTTCTGTAAAGTAACGGATTAACCCAGCGGTTGTCACCATTCTTAGTGCAATTAAGATTCCAGCTGACGCGAGAGGAAAACAAAGAGGTTTACAAAGGCCGGGTAGGAACAAACATGCGGGTGTGTGTGTGTGTGTGTGTGTGTGTCCCTCTCTTAGGGCTCCCGCACGCCTTTAAGGGAAAGCCATGGCGTGACTCTGGAGAAGCCGCAGCGCCGACGGCCCGTGCAGCAGCAGCCATCACAGCCGATCGGCTTGTGTTGTTCCATTGCGACCGAGCCATCCATGACTGCTGCCCCCCCCCACCCCCACCCACCCCCGTCCAGCTTAAAGGCTTTGACAAACACTTATCTACATCTAGATACAAAGGCCTGGACACAACGTGGAGAAAACCGATCCCCTTTTTGGGGGGGAAATGCATTGTTCGCTGCATCAGAGTAGCCAGCTCCAAAGAAAAACAAAGATATGGATGTCAGTGACAGACTGAAAGGATGTCTGGGTGGCCTTCTGTGATACCATATTCATTTAGGTTTCTCCCTAGGCCTTCAGTTTAAGTATCTTCGATGCTTGGGGGGGTTCCTTATGCCTCTCCAGCGTTGCTCCGTTTTAAACCACTTTTCACTTAAAATAGCATCGTAGCTGCTCTATCAGATGTTGCAGTTTCCCCCCAAATATTCTACCATGTATCTACTGTGTTCTGCAAAGTTGTTCAAAGGCTTGGAAGTTTTTCCCGTTTGTTACACTACAGCCACAACCTTGAACAGACTTTACTGGGACTGTGTGATAGACCGAGGCAAAATACTGCACAGAAAAATCTTTAAACTGAAACTGTGGCTTTTGTATTCACCCCCCCCCCCCCCCCCCTCCCTCCCTCCACCACACACACTCAAGCAGCTTTGCACATCCAGACATGTATGTATTTATTTTTTTTACATTGCTCTTTGCAACAAAGCTCAAGCTTGGTCCAGTTGGATGGACCGGGTCTGTGAACATCACTTTCCCAGTGTTGCCACAGATTCTCAGCTGGATTTGAGTCTGGACTTTGACTAAGCTAACACATACGGCCTCGGGGTTTAGTTTTACTGAAAGGTGAACCTCTGCTCCAGTCTTCAGACCTTTGCAGCCTCTGAACGGGGTTTCTTCTAGGATTACCCAGAATTCAGCTACTCTGATCAGTTTGTCCGGTTCTGCTGTGGAAAAAAAAAAACCACAGCATGATTCTGCCACCATCACGTGTCACCGTGTGGCTGGCATGGTCTTGGCCATGTGCACTGTTAGGGGTTTGGTCATGTCTCATTTGACCAGATGACCTCCCTTCACGCGATGTTTGGCTGCGAACTACAAAGGTAATCTCCCTTTTAGATTGTTAATTGAAGAAAAAAAAAATTAACAATATATACTTTCTATTCAATTACACAGTCAGGGCTTCTTTGTGTCTCTTTCACATAAAGGTCTAATAACATAAACTGAGGTTTGTGGCTATAACTTTGGGAAAAATACTCTTGCCAGACACTATTTCAGCTCGCTTACTGCTTGTCAAAGGTTAAAAGAATGAGGATAATTAACACCAAAATCATTTTTAATGTGTGAAGAAAAATACCAACAACAATGTTCTAAAAAAGCCTCATATTAGCCGGGTGCTCACATTTCTTATGATCTGCCTGACCGCCGGCGAGTCTGGAGCGTAGACGACTCGTCCCATCAGCATTGGCTTCACCGACTTCCACACGATCCTCGTGGCTGGATTGGACTCCAGTTCCTTCATCAGATCGTTGCAGAAAGGGGCTGGGGCAAAAGGTTGGCAGTCAGTGGGACCACCGGTGCAGTGGGAATGCGTTAAAAAACTCTTAGAGATCCAGGCGACAATTAACAAGGGAACCGAGACGATACAAGACCTCTACAACCACAAATGAAATCACTGGAGTCTTTTGCTATCATCAGGCTTAAGTTTTGAGACTTTTAAAGGGCTACAGCTGGATTTTAGGAAGAGTTTATACTGTTTAATTGACACAAGAGACCAGCTGTAAAAATGTGAGACACACTGGAAGTAGGCGTCCCTGCCTTGCCTTGTTTTTTTTGTTTTGTTTTTTTCGTATCTTTTGGAAAGCCAGGAGTCCATAGTTCAATTTTCTTTTCCTGTTTCTTTCCTGCATCTGTGTACAACCAGCTTTAATCTTACAGTTTTTATCTGCATGATGCAATCAGCGCTGGTCTTTAAGAATCTAGCTGCAAAAACAGACTTGGAAATCAGCGGATTTAAACATTAGTGAATAATAACTCGTCTAAACTTCAACAAACTTTTGCTTTGCTGATAGCCGCTGTTTAGTGGATGGTGCTGTTTCAGCTCCAGAGCTTCCTTTGCATAGAGTTTGAGAAATTACCAAATGCACAAACCCTAATTTGCAAAAGTAAACGGCTTGATGAATCTGGGCCTCAGGAGCGCCACCTGTGGTCTGATCCACCGTGTTCTCAGAACAGGCGAGGAACTCACTGGTGCTGTTGTCGTAAGCGTAGTCCCCCTTGGCCCAGCCGCTGCTGATACCCAGGAAGGCTTTGTAGTTATTGTCCTCGTACCAGTTAAAGGAGGCGACCCTGGAGAAAGCCCCCTCTGTGTAGCCGCATACCAGGCTGGAGGCAGCCGCCATCACCTCCCTGAAGGACGGCTTGCTCTGGAACAGAGGAGCTACGACCTGGATGAGCTCCCTGGAGCTGCTCCTGTGGAACAGCTGGGAAGACACCGGAGAAGAAGAGAGAAATCGGCAACCCTTCAGACACGATGTTGGTTATAAATGACGGGTTTGTGGTTGGAAGGAAACGGTTGAGGTTCTGTCGTTTCCTGTATTTCGTATCTGGTTCACTGTATTGTGTTGGGATTATTTGTTCTTTGTTCTACTTTCTGGTTTTAGTGTATCGGTTCAGGTTTTTACTTTTGTGTGTAGCTTTTGTGGCCATTTAGTTCTGTTTAATAATCATTCTCCATCAGCTCCTCTTTACAACTTCCCACTCAGCCCTCTGCAGATTGGTCTCACCTGCTTCTCATGTCATTCATCACCTCTGCAGCAATTAAAAGCCGGTCAGTTTTCTCCCACCCTCGATAATTCATTACGTTATCCGTACCCTCATACTGTTACTATTACTTCTATATTAACCTCCAACATGAGACTGCCTTTCTCCTGTCTGCAGTTAGGTACCAGTCCACAACAACATGACAGCCTTTAAACAAAGCTGTGGAGGAATTTTGGGCTCTCTTCCTTGCAGGGTTATTTTAATTAAGCCACACTGGAGGTTTTTCAAGCATGAGCAGCTTGTTTTAAGTCCTGACTTTGACTAGGCCATTTAAAAAATCTTCACTTTTGTTTTTGTCATCAGAGCCATTCAGGGGTGGATTTTAAGCTACGCTTTGAATCATTGTCCTGTTGCACAAACAAGTGTTTTTGGGCTTAAGGTCACAAACAGATGGTCGGACATTCTTCATCATGAAACCTGGAAACCTCCTGGTTTCATCCATCATAGGAAATCTTCCAGGTCCTGAAGAAGCAAAGCAAGCCCAGACCATAATACTACCTCCTGCCTTTTTCCCAGTCCAGTCCACCTTTTGTCTCGTCACTTCCCAGATTATTTTCTCCAAGGTCTTGGGGATCATCAAGACCCCCGGGATGGTTCTCACCTGGACATCTCCCCTGAATGCTGTTTTGTCCCCCACTGTTATAGTATTGACCTTAATTACTGACCTTACCTCAGACAGGTGAGGCCAACGGTGCTTTAAATGTTGTTCTGGGTTGTTTTGTGATCTCTTGGATCACTCCTTGACGTGCTCATGTTGTCACACAGGTTTTGCTTAAGGGAACTCTTAATTGTAGAGTTAAAGCTGTAATCAAGGCTAGGTGTGGCTTGTGGAATTGAAATAGAAAAAAACTTGCTTGGCAACAGTTAATTCATAATTTAACTAAGGTGAGGCTATACATATTTTCAAATTGGACGGATTTGATAGCTTTTGTGCCTTTAATAAGAGATATCAGCATTTAGAAACCGCATTTTGAAAATAAATAATAGTACATATGATTTAGCAATGGTATCAAGGTTTTATTCGATTGTATCTGTTGCTTTATGTCTATTGGTTGTGCTGTTCTTTTTGCGTCTCTTTCCAGGTGATGGAGCAGACAGAGGACGTTTTATCATTCTCTTCCTTTTATCTCTTCTTTCTTTCACCTCTTCTCTTTCTTTTTTTTCTCTTCTTGTTCTTCCTTTACTCTCCTACTTTCCCATTGTAGTGTCCATATAATTTGAAATTCTCCCTGCAGAAATCACAATAAAGGTATTTACATGCACAAATCAAGCGGAGCATTATGGCGAAAGCTGTTTGCTCCACTTGTGAAAGCAAAATCTGTCGAGCTCTATTTGGCATTAAGACATCAATTCTTATTGCCACATTGCTAGACAGGACACTGGGTGAAAAAAAGAAAAAGAAAAAAGAAACTGCATTTTGTATTAACTCTGGTTATTCTTTATTGTATTTTTTGTTGGACCCCCTTTGCTCTGGGGGTCCCTTCGGGCATCTGGGGTTCTGGTTCCCCTGGTGTCTGCCTCAGTGCTCTGTGTGGCGGGTCTTTGGCTTCTCACAACCACTATTGAGCATTTTTCTTATTGATAAACCTTACATACACAAGTGCACTCTCACAAACACCTACAGGTGCTTGTATTCAGGTGCTTACAGATTCACTTCTATACAGAAAACTCCTAATATTAGCTTTAGCTGTCACTTTATACATGCCGTATTAAATAATACTGTATATTCTTCAGTGATGTTATCAAGGCATTTTTTTTTTGTTCCTGTAATACTTTATCGGTTTGCTTTGCTGTTCTTTTTATATCTCTTCTTGCAGGTGTAGAAACAGACTCCAAGGATGTTATATTGTTCTCTCATGTTTATCTCCTGCATTTTTTCAACTTTTCAACCTTTTAGCATTTCATTTAATCTTTTTCTCTTCTACCTTCCCGTTTCAGTGTCAATTGAACATGAAATAGTCCCCGCATAAAATCTAATAACTTATAGCTAATAACTTATAGCTTATTGCATATAAATCATGCGGGCACAAGCGCGAAAGCAGTAAGGCTCCACTTGAGAAAGTAAAATCTGTTGGGCTCTTTTTGGTATTAAGACAACAATTCTTAATGCTATACAGCTCTAGCCTCGTGAGACCATCCTGATCTCGTGAGCTTTCAAGGTTTCACTCGCAGATCAGTCTGGCTACTTTCCGTTAAAGAAAATTTGAAGCAGTTCACCGAACGAACGTCCAATCAGCATTGGCTTTGAGGCGGGTTGAGGTGTGACGCAACGAGAAGCGACAGTTCAGTCTAAAGAACATGGCGGCTTCAGCCGATGAAACTAGCGTTAGCGTGGCTATCGGGCAAGTTTTATCGGAATTACAGAGTATTTCTTCACTGAAAGAAGAGCAAAACACTGCTCTGGAGGCTTTTCTCAGAGGAAAAGATGTTTTTGCTATCCTCACGACTGGTTTCGGCAAGAGCTTGTGGATGTGTTTTAGTCGTCGCTGTTAGTACGTCATATGCTTCGTTGATCTGATTGGTTTATTTGGCCCGTCTATCACCAACATAGGCCAATCAGCTAACCAGTATTTTTGCCCCTTCCCAAAATTACTTCAACGGAAGGTTTCCAGATGGATATGCAGAGCAAATCTATCCTGCGGAGTCAGGTTAACACTGCTGGGCAGGACAGAAAAAGGGTTAATTTTGGGATTCGACACAAAAAGCAAAACATGAAATTTTGAAAAATGCTCTTTCAATCCTCTCTACTGGTGCAGGTTTTAGGATCTTCCTCATCTGATCTATACCAAGGGAGATGTTGACATCTTCTCCCTCAAGCTTACACTGTCTAGTCTGACAGAGACAGCCATCTGGTTAACAGGAAGCCAGACGGTCCACATCTCACACAGAAGTATTTCAAGATGGATAGATGGGTGAAGTCAACCATAGGACAGGAATTAGATTTACATTCTGATATCTGTGTTCACAGACAACCTTGTTTCATAAGCACTAAGCCCAGGCTTACTAGAAGATTTTAGTGATGAAAACATAGTGATGTTTATTAAGGTGAGAAGACAAAATAGAGAGAACTTTTCCTGGACTGAAGACCCCATCAGTATGGTCCTTTAGTAATGATTTATCTTCCCTTTTCAGGCTGAATGGGCTTGCTCTGGAATTAGATTTCCTAACAGGCACCAGAAAATATCCCCCTACCCTCTGTTTGCGTAAAAACTCAGGCAAGAGGAAGCAACTGTTTCCTGCCGGCTAAAAATAGGAAGCCGTGAACTTTTGGACGAGGAGCTACTGCTTTGCTCGGCGGGCCGGTTCTTACCTCTCGGAGTCTGTCCGAAGCAGCGGAGACGATGCGGACCCAGAAGTGGATGTCAATGCCGTTAGAGTAATTGTCCAGAATGCGGGGGAGCTAAGGAGAAACGGATCTATGGGTTAAAGAGAGCACGGCTGTCGTTTCTACCTGTTCTGGGGAATGGGAAAATTTGCCCAGGAACAATTAGTCTCAACCTTATCTTGAATTTTAATGGTATTTTAACACCAAGGTAGACAAAAGTCAAAATAGAAATTCAATTCCAGTGTATTGGATTTTTTTTTTTTTTTCACAGAATGTCAGTGGCACAAACATAAAGATGAAATTGCAAGCAAGGTAAGTTTAATTACTTTGCCACAAAAGCCTTTAATTTGGCAGATTTCTCTGTTTAGTTCTAAGGTATATAAAAGACATGCAGGGCAGGGGAAAATAAAAAAAATCTCATAATACACAACCTGGCCTGTTACATGTTCCCTTTAGATGTTCCATAAAATGCCCAGCTCTGGCTGTGACAGTATGATACTGCCACCACCCATAATGCCTTCCTATTGGACACGCTTCCATAAATGTAAAATTTATAGGGTACATGATTGTTAGTTGCCCCATCAATAGGGGGACTCTTTATGAAATCTGTGAGGTCTGAAGATGGTTGGATTTTTTTTTTACTGACATCCATGCCAGACTGAAAACTATGCATGCTCTTCAGGTTTGGGATTCTAATCAGACACTAAATAAATAAACGTTCCAAGTGTATGAATAATTGCTCATAAAATACAGAAAACAGTCTACGTAAAACATCTGGAAAACTGAAGCCTCTGTCTGCCTTTGGTTTCCTATGCTTTTACTTGAGTACTCTTTGGGTTTTCCAAAACAGCAACCAGAAAAGCTCACAAGACAATAGAAGAAAGATTCAGGATGTTGGACCAAGCCAAGACACAGAGTTGCCATCAGAAACATCCTTCCTGCTTTCTGTCTCCATGAATGGGAGGGGGGGGGGGGCTCAGTTTTCATGCCCCACCTGTCGGTAGCTGCAGCCGGTGCTGGGCTGAACGGGGGATTTGCTGCTGAGAAAGCTCGGAGCACGTTCATGCAACCGCACACACGGAGACAGACACACGCAACGCCGCTAAATACCTCTTGGCACGGTTCCCCCCTGGACACGGTGCCGGGGTGAGGACGTGAGGACAAGGCAGACAGCAGAAGCTGTTGTTGTCTGTCTCATTGTGGGCCTTGTTTACGCCTTAGCGCACACTCTTTAATGAGCACTGTCTATGCGCTGGGCTAATAATAGGACCAGGTCTGTCTGCTTGGCTACTGACACAGGTCGTCGGTACTATCCGCGGTTATTTCAGCTCAAGTGCGTTCCTGATTTAGTCTTTTTCCATTGATTGGTTTATTTGTGGGAGCATACGCTGCGGCGACCCCTGACTGAGGGAGCAGGCGAACAAAGATTGTAACGGGGTGCAGTGAGGGAGTACTGTCATAAGAAATGAGAACAATGAGGTGTATTGAATAAACGTAAAACGACACGCATGTTTGGATCGTCTCCAGTTGTGCTTCCCCGGTTGTGTTGTTTTTTTTTCTTTTCTTTCTTTTCAACATGACAGCTGAACAATGCTGTGTTTACTTGCGCTGCATTTCCCTGAAAAACATCTGCTCCGCCCTATGAGTCATGCACCTTGCGAAGCAGAAGAAAAAAGGTGAGGTGAGGGGGGGGGGGATACAAACAGATGTTTATTTATTTATTTTTGTCAACTGCCTTTGAATGTTTGCGTAACGCCGGGAGCACTTTCTGTCCTCCTGAAGGTTTTACTACTGGGTTGAGATAATGAGCCCAAACTGCCGGTGTGGAATGCAGACGCATAAAATGTAAATAAGGAAAAACGATCAGCGCTCAAGCTCGCTTAGACTGGATGGAGAAAGTCTGTGAGCGTAAGATTTCAAGCCTTGCCAAAGATGTTGAATCTTTATTGAATCAAGGTGATTCCTGATTCAATAAGGATTCTTGATTCTTGGCAGATCTTTAGTTGGATTTAGGGTGTGGACTTTGACTGGGCCATTCTAACCCTTGAATACTTTAATCTAAACCAGGGCTCTTTAACCCTGGTTTTCAGGACCTGCTGTCCTGCATCTTTCAGGTGTTTCCCCGCTTACACATCTGACTTAAATAAACGGGTGATTAATAGGCCGCTACAGCCCTTGGTGGCTGCCAGGATGTAATCTAATCATTGGTTTCAGGTGTTTTGGAGCAGAGACACGTCTCAGACTCAGAGTCCCCAGGGTGGAAGACCACTATTTCTCTGTAGCTCTGGCTGAATGTTTTCTGAAGTCTTCTGAAGCCTCTATCAGGTTTTTTCTTCTTCCACAGTCTTGTATCTATCTCCATCCATCTCCCCATCCACTCTGAGCGGCTTCTCCAAGTGAGTGATGCTATCACCCCCATGTTTCCCACAAGGACATGCTGAGTTCAGGGTGATGTGCATTTTTTTTCTGTTTTCAGATCATGAATGAATGCTGCTCCAGGACATGTTCAGACCTCAGAGGCTTTCACAGAACAGCTCTAACGATGTTAGATAAGACACACCGACTCCATTAGCTGACCTCTGAAGGCAGGCCGCTGCAGCGGGTTTTATTTAGGGAACCAGAGTGAAGGGGTCTGAAAATAAAGGCACAGACCTTTAGGATTATCATGAGTAAAAAAAAGATAAAAATTAGAAACATTTTAGATCCTTTTCCCTCCCCTTCAGAATCCCATATGCTGGTTATTCTACGATTGTCCCACCAGATCTAACCAGATGAAGGCGATGTAACTGTGACAACTTCTTGTTTAGAAGGGTTTCTCCTTTTCCTGATCATGTGGAGACGTTTAAAGGACTCAACCTGCTCCCATTTGGATAATTGACGCTCTGAGAAGACGCTCTGATGTCTAACTTCAGCCCGTACAGCACAACTCTTTTGTTTTACTACCATTTAGTAGTAGGGCTGGACGATAATTCAATAACAATATATATTGATCGATAGCCGTATATCGATGAGAGATAGGAAGCTCAATAAAATAACAGTTTTTCTTCCTTTTGTATTCATTACATCCTCCCAACCAATCACAAATGTAGACCCAGGAAATAAGCTCCACCCGTTCAAAGCGTTCAGAGAGCAAGCTTTCTTTTTTTTTTCTTTTTTTAAAACTTGCAGTTTTGGAACAAGTTGGCTGAATAAAGGGTTGAGTTTGAACTCAGTGTTTGTGTGTCATGTATCTAAAAATAGGTTGTTAAGCAACAGCATAAACCGGCCAGGGCTGCACCTAAAATATGTGTTTTGAATTTGTTGATAATTATCAATATCTATCAATATGATATTGATAATTATCTATATTTATTTGTCTTTATGGTCCAGCCCTATTTAGTAGCAAACAGTCCTCTGCAAAAGTCTGGTCCTGCTCAAAATTGGTGAATGCCATGCTTAATGATAAGCCGGCAGTGCCACGCGATCTGCGTGTTTCACAAGTATCATAATTCTGCGTCTGCAATTGTTGCTGCAATTGTTGCTATACCTAGAGAAGAGCGTAGGTGTTAGAACACAGCCTTGTGGGACACAGTGGATTAAAACTATCTTATTGGATTTAAAACCATTAAAAAGTACCTGCTGCGGTTTTTCCTGTAGACAAAAAAAAAAAAAAAAAACTAAATCCATAAAACCAATTTGGGATTAACCTAAAGGTTGGTAAATCAATAGATAAGATGCGGCTGCGAGGGCGTGTCAAGTCCAGACAGACTGTAAACACCGTCTCTGTTAAATCCGAGCAGAATCAAGCTTTGGCTGAGAGGTTAACTTCTGGTTGTTACTCTGCCCCTTTCTGCCAGGTGGAGCAGTCAAACATGCTGCCAGAACAGTGCCAGAAGCTTGTTGACTGATTAAAAAAAAAAAAAAAAAAAGGCATGCCGTCAAGGTGCAACTTGTTGGCGTGTCTGGATACGTTTGGCCATGTGCACCTTAGAAAATCCACAATAAATCCAAACTTGCGCCCAGAGCTCTTTTTTTTTTTATTGTTGGATGGTTTATTATCAATTTTAACATGAAACTGATTAAAAAAGCACACCTCAATGTCAGGCCCCTCTAAATCCAAGACTCAGAAATAAAAATAACACTGACCAGCCGGAAGAGTTTGAAAAAGTCCACGTTGGCGTAGAATCTGTCCTCGATGATCTGCAGCCTTTGCGGGGTCAGGATGCACATGGCGTTGCGGACAGAATAGAGTCCTCTGTGGCTCTGGAAAATCAGGAATCGCTCCAGGAGGTTGAGGCTGCAGGCGATGTCTTTCAAATGCAAGTCTGGCACCCCGAAGGCAAACTGGAACGCAGTGGACAGGCGAGCGCTTGGTTTGACATGGGATCTTAGCATCACATTTACAATACTCCGGTACAAACACTGTTGATGCATCACAAACGCTGCAGGGATTCGCCAATACGGCACAGGGCCAAACGTTTTGGGCCTTGGAGCCATAGCGAAGTTAAATAATTCACTGTTTGGTTTGTTGTCATCGACACGACTTCTGTCGCATTGTTTGCGACCGAGCACAGATGCTCACGGTCAAGGTTTTCGTGGCTTTGAGAGTCACTGCCAGCAAGAGGCCCGGGTGTTGCGCAACAGGCAAAAACAGAGGAAGAAACATAGGAAGAGATTTTTTCCTCCTCATAAAGCGGTTTGTAATTTCAGCGGAAAAACACGTCACATATTTACCGGGAAGGTTATTTTTAAACTCGCTGAGGGAAATCAATTCCTTTTATCGCCTCTTAGAATTTTGTTCTTCGGTTAATTTATGCTTTTTCATTTTTTTTATTAAATTAATCTCACTAATGGCTGGGATATCATCATCAACGCTGCTAGCCCTGTTCTCCTCAATAGCAGGTCCTTTCATCTTTATGATAAAGCTGTTAAAATATATCACAATTAAACAGAGGGCGGTGAGACAATAATTGCTTTGTTTTCGCTACATGACTTTTCTACATTATGACATTTCCAAACATGTGTTTTCTCAAAAAGTTTAATAAGGAAAATTAAAATTGAGTGTATTTCACCTAAAGAGAGAAGCCCTATGTTACTCATTATGGAGGACCAAGTCTTCCATATCTAAAAATAAATACAGAAATAAATAAATGCTCAATAAATAAATAAGCATACAATTAATTGCCACCAAATTAATAAATGTAGGTAGAAATTAAATTATACAGTGAGACATAAATGTATATATCTCTTTTAATTAGCTTATTTATTTATTTGCCTTTGTAATAATTACCTTATTTATTTATTGTGCGTTATAATCTTCAACTTTATTTATTAATTACTTATATTTTTTAAGTATTTATTTATGTGCATGTTATAATATTTTTGTCTGTTTTATTCTTCCTTTGTATTTTTTTACCCTATATATTTCTGTGATGCTATTTATTTCTGCCTGTCCTTTTTACATTTCTGCCTGTCCTTTTTACATTTCTGTATGCATTTCTGCCTCATTATGCAAATGAGGAGGGGTGTGTCTTAAGGGCTCACCTTCTTCCCATTGGTTGGTTAGCATTTTACTGCATCAGTCAATCTGCATGGCTTTTCCCCGCACTAAAGCATTGTTAAGTAATGTCAAACTTAGCAGTCAGACGTTCAGTGTCCGACCTCTTAAGGAAAGCTGCTAATAGACTGGAAGAATTAGAACGCTGTAAATTTGGGATCTGAATGTTTTTTTATGGTTTCAGATTCGGCTTTTCCAGATCAATAACTCATCGGCAGATGATTTATTCTACAAAACAGACACATCTCTGCAACCACAGCAAGGCAGACACTGAGCTACAACCATAGTTTCCTCAAAACGAGTCTCCCATCGCGCTGGGTGAATTACATTGGACCCAATGCAGAGCTCACTTGATAAGAAAATACTGTAGTTGATTATAAAAGGCACAATATGAATTATCAGATTCACATCCAGGCAATAAAAAGCACTACATATTATCATTATTCTATCCATGTTGGTCTAATTTGTGAAGGAGGCGGAGTTTCATCAAGCCGATCCAACATTTCCCCCTCAGCTGCAACACTCGGGGTTCACGCTGCGTCTTTAAGCATGATCCAGCACCGCAGTGAAGTTGAATGTTGGACATTCAAGCTCCGCAGAGTCAGCGGGATCTAGCTTATGGTTAATCCGATTGAGGGACTCCGATTTCGGCCAGCGTCTCTCAGCTGCTCCCTCCTCCCACACGCGGTGGTGCAGTTAGAGACTATCAAAAAACTTTTGAACCAAGCTCTCTTGAGAAATAAAAACCAATAAATGTATTATCTTGTGACCAGCTAAGATAAACTAATATAAATTGATATCAATAGGTAAAATCTGTAAGGCACATTTGTTTTTATTCATTTTTAAGCTATTTTTAATTTTCAAGACAAAAATTGGGACTTTTCCTTACAGATGTTTTTTAGTGGCTTGATTTTATAGTAGTTTTGTCATAGGTGGTCACAAGATACGGAATTTATTGACTTTTGTTTCTCAAGAGTGCTTGGTTCAAATTTTTTTTGACGGTCCCTAAATGCACCACCGCGTGTGGGAGGAGGGAGCATCTGAGAGACGCTGGCCGAAATCGGAGTCCCTCAACCGGATCAACCATGAGCTTGATCCTGTTGACTCCGTGCAGTCAACGGGACTTTTATAATCAACTACAGTATTTTCTTATCAAGCGAGCTCTGCATTGGGTCCAATGTAATTCACCCAGCGCGATGGGAGACTCGTTTTGAGGAAACTATGGTTGTAGCTCAGTGTCTGCCTTGCTGTGGTTGCGGAGAGGTGTCTGTTTTGTAGAATAAATCATCTGCCGATGAGTTATTGATCTGGAAAAGCCGAATCTGAAACCATAAAAAAACATTCAGATCCCAAATGTACAGCGTTCTAATTCTTCCAGTCTATTAGCAGCTTCCCTTAAGAGGTCGGACACTGAACGTCTGACTGCTAAGTTTGACATTACTAAACAATGCTTCATGTCGGGGAAAAGCCATGTAGATTTGACCGATGCAGTAAAATGCTAACCAACCAATGGGAAGAAGTTGAGCACTTAAGACACACCCCTCCTCATTTGCATAATGAGGCAGAAATGCATACAGAAATGTAAAAAGGACAGGCAGAAATGTAAAAAGGACAGGCAGAAATAAATAGCATCACAGAAATATATAGGGTAAAAAAATACAAAGGAAGAATAAAACAGACAAAAATATTATAACATGCACATAAATAAATAGTTAAAAAATATAAGTAATTAATAAATAAAGTTGAAGATTATAACGCACAATAAATAAATAAGGTAATTATTACAAAGGCAAATAAATAAATAAGCTAATTAAAAGAGATATATACATTTATGTCTCACTGTATAATTTAATTTCTACCTACATTTATTAATTTGGTGGCAATTAATTGTATGCTTATTTATTTATTGAGCATTTATTTATTTCTGTATTTATTTTTAGATATGGAAGACTTGGTCCTCCATAACTCATGACTGAATGAAGTGTTTTTTAAAGAACGATAACACTGAGTACAAATCCTTCGCTTTCACAGCCTCAGTTACACGTAGAATAAAATAACTGCTTTTTTGTTTCAAATCAGAAAAAAAAATAAAAAGACATTAATGATTATGGTCGTTACAGTTTGATCTGTACCATCTATTTATTTTTTTGACTTTCATATACAGACTTCAGGAAAAATACTGATACTCGCAAAATGTATGATTAATACGTAAGAAGACGTGTTCGATGGATATTACAAGCTAATATTGGCGAGGTTATAAATCAAGCTATCTGCTGGTAGCTAGCCTGCAGCCTGCTGATTAACACATTCACCACTAGGAGTGACGAGTGGCGCTCCTTTAGCTTCCACTCCATGACTGTCCAAGTTTTTTTCTGAACGGACATATTTCTGATAGGCAGAGAGGAGGAAGTGTAGGAGCCTTCTTTCAGCCAGCTGACTGGCAGTCTGTTGCAACGGTTGAGGACGGGCCCGCGTTACGTTACTCTACGGTCCGTACGGCTGAGAGAAAGGCTGGCACCATCTTCTCAGGGGACCAGGAACGGCTCGACCAACAATTATCGCGGTTCTGAACCCGCAGCTTCTTAAAACGTTCGCACACCTTGACATTCATAACCAGCCCAAGCCAACTCATGAGGCTGAACAAAGCAGCCGTTCTAAACTTTATTCGATGTTGGGTGTAAAGGCTCAGAGCTACGTTCATCTTTTGCCGGTAAAACGGTCCGCGGTCCAGGCTCTCTGTGTGTGTTTCTGCACGTGTGTCAGCGTCTGCGTACCTGTTCAGGCCTGATCTGGGCATTGACCAGATGATACACCACAGACTCCGTCAGAGGAACGTCCCTCAGCAGGAATGACGTCAGGGTTTCGTCGTCCTTCAGGATCGTCTCCACCTTCACACCTCGACCTGCGTGAAACGATGGGAGCAGTTTGTGCGTGTGTGTGTGTGTGTGTGTGTGTGTGTGTGTGTGTGTGTGTGTGTGTGTGTGTCCATGCACCACTGGCATCAACGGATAACAGGGCTGCGCACTGAAACAACCGGTCCGGGTGGAAGAGCCCTGATTCCAATTAGCACATACCACGGACCAGTTGTAACAAGTGAGTTTCAGTGACGGATTCGGGAACGGGATGAGTGCTACCCTCTCGTCCCCCCCCCACCCTCCACACTGTAACAGTGTTTCCACCAGCCTGCCTGTGCTTGAACAGAGTTTACTTTAAAAGGTCGACTGCACATTTGGTCTCCTTCCAGTTCTGCCCGTTTTTTGTTCTCGGTGATCTCACTTAGCTGCGGATCCGGCGCAAACTGCATGCGATGTCAAAAGCATGTAAGAGCATGAAAGCCGGGAACTTGTTGATTCCATTAAAAAAAAACAAGGGAAGCAGCATAATCGCACTGCGGGCCTTCTAAGTGAAACGTTAGCTTTCTGAAGACTCTGGGTGAGCACCACCTCAAGGAGAGTTTGCTTAAAATAAGTTAAAATACATTTCACAGCCGCATTCTCATGAATCCTCTGTTTCCTCTCTCTCTCTCTCTGTGCTGAAGAGAACTTCCCAGGAATGCAGGTCTGTAAATCTGTCGTCACCGCTCATGTTCCTCTGTGACAGCGGCGGCACAGAGGGCAGCCATACCTGCTCACGGACCGCACTGTACTCTGAGTCACTGCACACGCCCAGAGGGGATGTACATGTACGGTAACTTAAAAATGACACATACCCTGTAAAGATTATATTTGGTAATATGACAAATACACTGCTGGGCAACTGTGGGTTGATGGGGTGAGTAGTCGTCTTACGATCGGAAGGTTGTGGGTTCAATTCCAGTTTCCGCTTGTCACATGTTGATGTGAAGGCACTTAACCCAAGCTGCGTATCAGTGTATAAATGTGCGATTGGGTGAATGTGGCTATAGTGTACAGTGCTGTAAGTGGTTGGTATGACTGGAAAAGTGTTCAGTCCATTTAATGTATCCTATCATAAACCAACATAGTTTGCAAGGTACTAGATCGTGGTGCGCATTTTGCATTCAGCGCCCTTCACTATTAAAAATCGACGAATCACAGACTCCCTGAACCGGGCCTTCACAGGACGAAGGAGAAAGCCATTCTTTGGCAGTGGCAGCATCATGCCGTGGGAAGTATTTTTCAGTCAGGATAAAAGTTGAGGTTGATGGTGCTAAATCCTTTGGTGTGACTAGTTAAAGAGGAGCAGTCAGAATCATAATAAAATGTTGGTTTAATGGGTGAATTATGCCTAAAATATCAAGTTCAACTGATGGGGAATCCTAACTCTCAAAGCATGATGCTGCTTGCACAGGGAATGTTTACCGTGCCTTGCAAAAAAGAAAAAACAACACCGCTTGGACTGTTGTAACCTCAATGTACGTATTTGTGGGGGATTTGGCGTGATAAGCTAACACAAAGTACCACATATTTAAAAACAGCTGCACTCCAACTCCAGGTTGCATAAGCACGAGCCGCCAGAATTGACTCCCGCATAGGCGTCGAAACGTTTAAAAGAAAAAAAATACAGAGTTAGTCTCTGATTTAAGCCGTGTGCTGGTGCCACGACCCGGATAACTGAGAATCTGTACAGACACGCCCCATAAATGTGAAATGGAAGGAAAAATGATGCGTTGTCTTCATCAGACTTGTGCAAATTAACACCTGAAGAGGTGCTGCAGGTGTTTATATCCAGTCCCCTTTATTTTCACATCCCTAAACAAAAGCCCGTGCAACCGATTGCCTTTATGGAACAGGAGCAAAAAGAAAGTCTCGACGGAACTATGATCAAAGTACAGGTGAAGATGGGCTGTACTAAAACCAGGAGAGCTGAAAGAAAACAGAGTCAAGACTTGAAACCCAGGTGGAGGTTCACCCTCCAGCAGCAACACCAAATTCATTTGGTGGAACGGTCCAGTCAAAGTCCAGACCTGCATCTGACTGACAGTCTGCGGCAAGGCCTGAACTTTGCTGCACACAGACCCTCTGAGTCCAAAAAAGGTTCAAGGAGCATGAAAAGCTTAGGAGGCGCTGCACGCCTAACTCCCGTCTGAGAGAGCAGTCGACGGGGCGATGTTCAAGACGGAAGCGAAGCGACGGCGTTCTGACCCCGAGACAGGGTGACGGTGGAAAGACAGCCCTCCAACGCGCAGGCAACATGTCGGCGGCAAATTAAGCGGCTTATGGTTCGGACCTGTCTTAAGCCCGCGTGATATAATGGACTTAAAGGGTCCAGACACACAGACGGGAAGGCAGGTGAGATGTAACGAACCTCAGATGCCCTTTTAAATTAGATGATACCTTCAGAGCAGGGTTTTCCTAAATCCCAGGAGATGAACTCATTCCTGTATCTCACTGGGTGCCTTTAAACAGACATGAATTCTGGCAGAAGCTAAAGGTAACCTCAGGTAACGCTGCTTTAAACACAAATGAAGCTGTTTTTCTGCAGCGGTAATGGTAAATGGACTGAACTCATATAGCACTGTCATACACCGAGTCGCAGCTCGTTAGGCAACTTGGGTTAAGTGCCTTGCCCAGGGGCACATCAACGTGTGGCAAGGGGAAACTGGAATTGAACCCATAACCTTCTGATTGCCAGACAACTACACAACCCATCAAGCCACAGTCGCCCTAAATTGACCGGTAGCTCCAGTCCCAATAAAACAGCTCCCAGGTTAAAGGGTGTTGCGCTTGCGTCCCTTTAATTCTTTGTTTTTTCTAGATGGTTTTGCAGGAAGTGTGGTCATAAAAGCCCGGAGCACTGACCTGAGACCTTTTCAGGATGAGTGCGCAGCGTGTCCATGAAGTTGCTCATGGCATTCAGTTCCCTCCAGAGGCGACCGACCTGCAGAAACTCGGGGTCACTGAAGAGAAGCTCCTCTGCGTCCGAGTAGAATCGGGCCAGTCTGCCGGAGAGAAGTGAGGAACAGTTCAAACACTTCCCCGTCCTGGTTAGCATCACGTAGAAATACAACACACCCATGTCTGGGTGTGTGAAGACAGCTTGAAGGTCTCTTCACGGTTTTATTTGTTCGCAGGACCCTCCAAAAAAAAAAACATACCCCTACCAGTTCAGCTTTCTCACAGTTTTTAACGGATTTTAGACGACACACAAGTCTAAAGTAGAAGGGACAATGATGTTTTTTTTGCAAAGAATTTGCAATTAAAGCCCAGAGAACTGAGGTTTGCATTTATATCCAGCCCCCTTGATTCTGACACCCCTAAATAAAACCCAATGCAGGCGATTCCCCTCAGATGTGATGTAACCGCGGTGCAAACAGAGCTGTTGTTGTGGGAAGGTCTTAGACGTTTGAGAGAGAACAGACTCGTTCATTGATGTTATTCAGACCGTTAATGAAGATTAACGTGGAAATGAGCCAGATCGCTGCCTTTGGCTAATGTTCATCCGCTGTCCCTTTGCAGGTTGATGTAATTCACATCAACAAACCCAGCATTACCCTTACATGCCTGTTGAATCCCGTTATTGCTGCTCATTATAAGTGTATGATGTCTCTCAATACTGTAAGTACGGGTCAAGGTGCAGAAGATCCAAGATGTGTGTGTGTTCTGACTTATTAAGCCCCAGATCTGATGACGACACATGATTTGCAGGTTTTTCTCAGAGAACACACTCTGTTCAAGCCAACATTTGAAAAGTCGGAAGAGTAACGGTGCAGGCACAAAACCCAACAGAGCAATGGAGGTCTTGCTAAACTGTCAGGCCTGACGGGGACGACGTTCTTCAGAGGAGCAGACAAGAGGGCCATTTCAGGTCTGGAGGAGCTACAGAGAGAATCTGTCGACAAAGCAGCTACATTTTTGAAAGAAAATCACAAGTCCCATTAGTAGTTTGCCACAACCCATGGATGTAATAACATAAATAAATAAAATAATAAATGTGTGGAAGAGGGCTGCCTGACCTTGTTGGCCTTCATGCAAAACAACGTGTGACTGAAAACTAACCGCACATCACATCACTGAGCACACCACTTGCACCATGAAACAAAGGTGGCGACAGCACCATGCTGCGAGGATTGCTCTTCAACGTGGAAAGGGGAATCTGATCGAGGTTTATGTGAAGGTCGAAGGAGCCAACACATGGGCGGCTCTGGACAGGGGCCAACAGATGCCAGTCCCCCGTAGAACTAGTCCTGGCCCCTGTACTGAAGACTTAATACTAAATCAATTTCCTATGATATGCACTCACACAGAAACTGAAACTGAGGGGTCTGAGGGTTTTGTTTTTGTTTAATCTCTTTGGTTCTGTGCCCTACCTGATAAATTTGGTTTAGAACCACCACTGGCTCTGGAAGAGAACCCGTCAGCTGAACAATAACCTTGAAAACAGCCAGAGCTAAAACAAAATGGTTCATTCATGTGTTGGAATGGCCTAGTCAAAGACCAAAAAACAATTGAAATTCAGTGGCAAGACTTGAAGACTGACATTCACAGAACGCTTTTTCTTAAATATCACACAGTTTGAGATCTCTTGCAGATTGTTTTTTTTTGTTCTTTTGTTCTTTTTCAAACCCAGCTGGACTTCAGTTCTTGTGGTTGAGCCCAGCTGTTTTTTTTTTTGGGGGGGGGGGGCTTTCTGCAACCTTTTTGAGACTTACCATGTCCTGGATGACTGAGAATCTTCACCTACATATTTGTTATTTAACATCACAGTCATGCCCTAGTTTCTATTGATGACCCAATAAAATACAGCAGGGCTAGCTGTTGTAATGCGTCAGATGACTTATCTAACTTTTGCAGGGCACTAGTAAAAGTCCACCTCTGCTGCTGCTTACATGGAGTTGTTGTAGTTGGACACCAGACCCGGAGATTCGCCTCTGGTGGGGTACTGAAAGCAAGGGTTGTTGGCGTTGCAGAAGATTCCCTGTATCCACGGCAGGATGCCCGCAGAGGGCATGGCCTTGTTAGGGAAGTGGCCTGAGAGACAAAACATTACAAAACATACCATTACTAAACAGTTACAGAACATTTAGGGAGGGAAAGGAATGCCTGCACAGCAGAAGCAGCTCTCTGCTCACATTCATGTTGACGGTAGAGTGGGTTCACCCTCCTCAGCCACACCAGTCCCATGAACAGCACCACAGGCCACATGATCTCCATGAAGAACCGTATCTGATTCCCGACAAAGCAAAACAAGAACATCTAAGAGCAAAGTTTATTCTAATGATTGTTTTCAGAGCCTTTCTGTGCTCTTACATGTAAGCCGTTTCTTAAACACAAGACTGCAACACACAGTCTGGCACAAAAAGGCCTGTAATCCTTCATGCCTGTTCAGACTCAGCTGGGTGTGACAGGCCTTCAAACGTGCAACATTGAAAACAGATTTAACAGAACGGTGTTTGGGTTGCTGAAAATGACAATTGGGCCATGACGGCTTAATCACCAAATGCAGTAATCGGTGCCCCACGCCGCCGGTCTAACATCAGCGGGTGCGCCCCGGACGAGGAGTAGTTACCCTCTGCCGCCTGCGGATGGTCCAGTTCTTCCACAGCAGGAGCCTGACCTGTCCTCCTGACCCCATGGTGCCTCCTGTTCGCCCCGCCGCGGGGGGCGGCTCTGCCCCGGCCGACCGGTATTCAGCCAGTCCGGAATGACGCGCCGTCGCGAGAAGAGCTGTCCTTTGTTTCACAGACACGTAGCCGTGGCAGGGCCGCGCTCATCCCAGATCGTCCCATTCAGCTGCAGAAGGAGCCATGCGGAGGCCAGCATTCAAGAGGTTAATGAGCTCAACACAGAATAAAAGCCACAGGGGGGGTTCCTCAACTTCAATACTCTGCAACGGGTATCTGTGGTAGCAAGCAAAAGTGCGAGCATTAATCTTCTTTAAGGTTGTTGTAGCGCACCTTTTGCCACTAAGCCGCTGTATGTTCACGTTACATACGTCACACCGATGTGTCGCTTACCTCAGGAGGCAACTTTAGCGGTGGACCGACGTCCGTGAAATATCGGGTAAAACAGCGGAGCCCATATTCTCTCGAGTGTTCCCTGCGGTTGCAAACGCAGCTCGTTTCCAGACCTCGTGAATAGTTAAGAGGATTGATTTAATCTACTTTCTTAGCGTTGGGAGAGACGGCCAACGCCCCTCTCCCACTGGCAGAGGCCTTTCGTGTCCTCAACCCTCCAAGCCTCCATTACACGGCATAATTACTGTTATGGCGCTACATTTGTTGAGGAGCGTGAGTAAAGCCGTTGTTCATAACTCAGCATGTCCAGCTCTATAGATTAGAGTAGCACTGAAAAGTATTCAGAAAGTGAAACTACAATGTTATAACGATTTACTTGCAGTATGAACTGTTCGGGCAAACAGCCAATGAAAGTCCGTGGCTTTTCTGAGGTCCAGGTTGCTTTGAAAGCACCAGCAGAGTACATGACACCCCAAACCATCCATGACTGTGGAAACATCATACTGGACCTGAAGCAGGTTGGAGTCTATGTCTCTCCACCCAGCTTCCAAAATCTGGGACCTCAGTTTCCAATTGAAATAAAAAGTTTATTGAGTTGCTTTGGATTCAACATTGTGTCTGGTTTAGGAGTGGCTTAAAGTGGCCTAGTCACGTACCAAGACTTTACGGGGTTCTACGTCGGTAGCCCACTCTGGTTGCAAACAAAGGTTTTCCGGTTGAATGATCGCACCGTTGGCTTATTACATTTTGTTTCTGTACTCTACACTTCGTTTTTGCTCGATTTGTTAGTAAAAGAAGGGCTTTACGTCGGCGACGCTCAGCGGAGTTGCGAAAAGAAAGAGGTAAAGTAACCCTAACCCTGTAGATCAGGATGGTCTTTGACCTCGCCGAGCCGTCACTTTACTGTGAGGTATTACAGGACGCTCTGCTGGCTCCTACAGTAGCTGCACCAGTCGCCGCCATCTTGCTTTCTGGTAGTTCTTCTGATTGCACCCGGTACAAAGTTCTCTTTAGGCTCAAAAATGACCAAATGGCATATGTTATATGTTTTTGTTTAAAGATGAATATATGGTTTTTGTTTTCTATTTATGTTCAAAATCCATTACTGTGCCCCCTTAATATAAAAATGTGACAGTTGTAACCCATTTTCAGCACACGTATGCATGACTGCTCTTAAAGTACCGACTCCAGCTGGTGTCCCCACCTTGCCAAACTCTGGAACGAACTTTGCTTCACAGCCTTCTCAAGCCGGCTGACATAACTTTCTCTACCAGACTTTTACCTTCCACTCAACTTTCCATTGATGTGATAACCCTCTGCGAAAAGCCAGTTTCTTCTACAACAACCTTGTGTGGCTTAGCCCTCTTTGTGCAGCGTCAATGACTTCTGGACAAATCTCAGTGTACAGGCCACAACTCAATGTTTCTATACACTGCAAAATGGGAACTAAAAGTAAGTCAGATTTTCTTGAAATTAATGTATTTTTCCTTGATTTAAGCAGGTAAATAAGACTATTTGAAAAATGGAATAAGATTTTTGCACTTAAAATGGGAACCTTTCATCTATGTGATCTAATTTCAAGTGCAGGACATCGAATTCTTATTTTAGGAGTAAAAATACTCACTCCGTTGTCAAATAGTCTTATTTACCTGTTTAAATAAAAGAAAAACACATTAATTTAAGAAAATTTTACTTACTTTTAGTTCCCTTTTTGCAGTGATATGTTAAAAAAACAAACTGGTCTTGAAGTTTGAATTTTCTCAAACTATTAAACATTTTATGAAATTAGAACAGATTACCTAGAAGTGTTACTGTGTTTCTTTCCAATTTGTTGCTTTGTATGTTTTATTTGTAATTTCATGCACACTGCAATAAAAAGACAATGAGAATGTTTTTTAAACTAAACAAGACTTATCCAAGTTGAACATTAAAAATAAAGACCAGCAGCCTGCAAATGACAGCATATAGTCTTACCCATCTAGATAGAAGGAAAGTTTATTTACAAAGCACTTTTCAGCAACAAGACAATTCAAAGTGCTATGATTGAGATTATATATATATATATATATATATATATATATATATATATATATATATATATATATGGGTGAAGAGTCAATGTAAAGAAAACGGGCATCTTTGTTAGAATTTGCAAGATATATTTTAATAAGTTACAAAAGGGTGTTTAAATGTACCTGTTTTTTTCTCTCCTTTTTTTTCCTTTACAAATGAAACAGTTTGTCAACCATGAACATGACAATGAAAAAAACAGCTTCGATAAACGGTGTACTCCCTTGACTTACAATGAACATGTAAGGTCTGTGTTACTGATAGGGTACTAAAGTTGTAAAAAACAAAAACAAAAAACAAAAAACACAGCTTTGGCGATTAAAATGTAAAGGTGATATTGAAACAAAGTGGGAAAAAAAAAACAACAACAACACTAGTGGCATTTGTAAAAACTCGTCCGACAAGTTGACGTCATCCAAGTCTAAAAACATAACGGCTAACCAGCTTCAGCGATGTTTCGTTTCTTTTTCAAACAGCTCTTGCTGCCGGAACCGCCACCCGATGAGGGCCTGTGTTTACCCAGCTTTACACGCGGATCATCAGAAGTCGACGTACTTGTAACAGATTAAAACCCTCGCTTCTCCCAGCTCCGTCAGGTCTGCAGAGGAGGATTCATGTGGGGTTAAGTGCACCGAATTTAGTTCAGTGTTGTCATCTGAATCATGAGCTCTCATCTGATGATTCACAACTTTTTGGCATTAAAACAAACATCAACAATGGGTATAGAAACTTTGTACAAAATATATATATATATATATAAAAAAAACAAGAAACATCATTGCACAGTTTAATAGAAATTATAAATATGGTGGCGAGTGATGGGAGCGTGTGATTGGAGCAGGATGGTGAGGGTCTGCGGGGGTTAAGTGCGTCCTGTACAGCAGCTGGGATGGTTCTGCTCTTCATGGAATAAAATGGGACTCCTTCACCTTCAGCCACAGTCGCCTCCACCCTGACCTGCAGCTGATCAGACGAAATGAGCCTCTCTGTGTTCGACCTCTTGAAGGCGCCTGGGCCTCAGTCTCTGGTAAACCGGTTTGGTCTGGTTCTGACCCAGTTCCTCAGGGCTGGAGCTGGGCGAATGAGACATGGCTGCCTGCTCAACCTCCTCCAGAGGCTCGTCCACCGAGACCTCCATCTCAATCCCCAGTTCGTCCTCCTCCTCCTCCTCATCGTCCTCCTCCTCGTCCTCCTCCTCCTCATCGTCGTCGTCGTCTTCCTCCTCTGCGCTGTTAGCTAGCTTACAGTTCTGCAGCCCTCTGGCCTTGCTCTCTGAGGGAGGCTTGTAGAACGTTCCTGGAGGAGGCTGGAGAGTCCTTGGAGCTCTGAAAACCGTAGCGATGGTGCTGTTCTTCGCCACGTTGTCCTCCCTCTTTAGAGTCCTGCAGGGCCGCACCGCCACCGTGTAAGGTCTGCTGGGGTAAACGGTGCTGATGGCGCTCCCCGCAGTCGCCAGGTTCAAGGCGGACGGCACGGAGGCCGACGACACGACGCCGGCGTCCGGCGCGGCGCCGTCGCAGGAAGAGCTGGACGCCAGCTTGGCGGCCCTGGAGGCGGCGTCGTACTTGTACTGTTTGTCCCAGGTTCTCCGCAGCGTCTGCGTGTCGATGAACGTGCTGCGGTAGTGCGCGCCCGCTCGCAGCTTGGTGTTGTCGGTCTCGTCCACCTCCTCGATGGACTGGCTGCAGCCGCCTCCCTTCTTGTTCTCGCGGCTGGCGCTGTTGCGGCTGTTGTTCTCGTCCACCTGCCCTCGGCTGAGGACGCGCTCGGCCGGCATGCTCATCGGCCGCGACGACAGTTTGCCGCGAGGGTGCCGCAGCTGGACCCTGCTGACCGCGGCCTGATGGGAGCGCCACACGCCCCTCTCGCCGGGTTTGGGGATGTCGGGGACGCTCGTCGACAACGTCCCGTTTAGGATCTCCGAGTCCACCTCGTCACCTTTAGAGACGGATCAGAAAGTCTAAATTAATCACAAATCCAGATCTTTCACCGCCTCAAGGGGAACATTTTTTTCATAAAGTTAAGACAGACACCGACCGGGTTCAAAGTCGCTGCCATCGAGGGTCGGCACGGTCTCCTGGACCTCGGCTAGTAAGTGCGAAGACGGTATTATGGAGGAATGTCTCTTAAACACCTTGGAGCTCTGCTGTAATGTCAGGAAACACGCGTTAGCCGACAGCTACAGGCTGCAGCTAGCAGGCCAAACGGATGAAAGGCCTCACCTCCTTTATGTCTCCCAGCGACTTGGAGTGCCTGCTCAGCTGCTCCCTCTCCGGCTGGCTGAGGCGAGGGTGACAGTCGGCCTCGGTGGGGGAGGCGCGGCGCAGCGGGCTGAGTGGCGTGTCGAAGAGCATCTCGTAGTGGCGGATTAGAAGCTCCACCATGAGGGCCTGGTAGGGGTAGTCCACCAGAGAGGAGAGGGAAACGTCGGCGTCCGCCTGCCTCGGCTTGATCAGCGTGGGGCCGAAGATGATGCCCAGGTTGCTGGCCGTCATCTTGTTTTCCTCCGAACACTCGGTCACCCTTAGGAGAGAAAACACAAACGGTTTTAAGCCCCCCAACTGTCTCGTTTTAACAAGAATGAGTCTGAGGAGAAGACGGTGACCCGTGCTGGCTGGAGGAGTCCTCCTGCCTCCCGTACCGGTGAAGATGCTCTATGAGGAACTGCAGGGTCTTGTAATGAGCTGGAGGCAGCTGCCTCAGCAGATCCTTGATTTTGAACAAGACCCGGTTGAGCTCCACGCTGACCTCGGCCGCCGTGACGGCGCCGGGGCTGAGCCGCCGGGCTTCCAGGTCTTCCACGATGATCCTCTGGCTTTCCTTCGCCAAACCGATGAAGTCGTTGTAATACCGGAACAGGATGAGCGGTTCTGGAAGCTGGAGAGCGCAAAGTGAACAATCAGCACCAAACTCGATAAGAGAATTGTCACAAAAAATAAAATAAATCAGCAGCTAAGGTCTCTACCTGTCTCAGGTAGAGTTTGAGCACGTTGCTGATGTCGTGGGGGTACAGCTCGGACAGCTCCACCAGGTCTTTGCCGTTCTCGAACGCCTGGCACAGCTTCTCCACCCGAGACTTGGCCCCGTTGACGCGGTAGATCCCCTTCAGAGCACAAAAACAAAACTCTTTCAGCACAGGAAACTCACATGGCCTTTTCTCACTCACAAAGGAGAAAGCGGGGCCGACGGCCCGACAACATTAACGGGCAGAAAGGCCACGCAGCCTGAAAGCTGTTTGCTTAACTTTTAAACCGAGCCGTCCAACAGCAGCCAGGCTGCACTTTAGTTCATCCTGGTCCCTGAGGTTCATTTTAAAAAACAGCAGAAAGTGGAAGAGAAATACCTTGATGTTGAGCGCCCTGTTCTCTATTTCAGACGTGCATTTGCGGATGATGAAGGGGACGCCATCAGGCGTGCTTTTGGCCGTCTGCGTGAAGTCGATGCCGAACAGGTGGAGCCTGCCCTGGAGCTTCTTATGGCCGCACTGGATGGCCAGGGTTTCCAGGCACTTCTTGTGACAGGCCAACGAACACTGCAAACAAGCAGTTTTAATAGATTAGAATAAAACCAACAGACCACATGGTACAAGTTGTTTTTTTTCCACCATTTTATCAGCATAGGAGCTCAAATGCATGTCCAAAATGCTGGAAAACATTCCTTCGGTTCAAAACAAACACAAAAAGAACAGGAAATGCGTAAATGTGCAGCCACAAATAGAAGTCTGATAAATACTTCATGGGAACTTCAGATGAGGCCAAACCTTCTGCACTATGAGGCTCCAACACACTGCAGCCACATGAATGCTCCTGTCAGTTTCCTGTCAATGTGTCACCCGCTGTCACAGAATCCATCTTTTTTCCAGCACCTCCTTTTTTTTGTCCTGTTCAGAGCGTCTAATACACGCGGACAGAAACTCGCTCTAAAGTCAACAGGAGAGGGAGAGCTGCACGAGGATGATGGCGAGGACTCCTCAGAGGACAAACAAAGCCTCTCCAGTCTCCTCTGACTGAGACCGGGCGGCGGCTTTGGTCTCTGAGGAGAGAATGTGACCGTTTTCCCACTTTTCCTTCTGATTCCCTCCCATTCGAGCCTTTTGATTGAGGGCAAAGCTGCTGTTTTTGTTACATTTTTCTGCTCCTATGGGCCATAAAAGAAGCTGTTGTGCAACTTTGGCACTCTTCTTCTGAAAGTCTGAATGCAGCGAGCTGGAACTACTAAAAAGGTTCCAACACTAAAGGTTTTGGCTCAGATCAGGTTTCGTTTTGTTCATTAAAAAAAGAAAAAGAAAAAAGGAAACGAATCAAATAAAGCGAGGAATGTGAGCTCACCTCCTCGCACTCGGCTCCGTGAAACACAACCAGGCTGTCGCATTCCCGGCATTTGGAGGGAGCGCGCAGCTTCCTCAGCTTGTGGGTCTGGGCTGCCTTGGACATCTGGGTGTTCCTGAAGGGTCCCGGGGAGCTGGCCGTCTCTATGATCATCTCGTTTAAACCTGAGAAGGCGGCAGAGGGGACGATAAGCTTTCCATACAAACCCGGAGAGAAAAGGCAGCGATCAGGAGTCCTAAAGGAGGTGCTGCTTTGACTCACCGTTGTCCAACGGCGAGGGAGGCTCTCTGTCGTCCAGGTCATCTGCGGACGACATGGTGCCCGTGGAGGGGGTCCTTGGCAGCCTTCTCTTGAAATCCCCTGAGCAATAAGGCAGAACACACATGAGAGACCACATCACGTCTGTTCCTGCTGCTCAGAGTGAAAATACAGAGAAGATCGGCGGGTTTAATGCAGCAGGGCGATACGTGTTGATGCCCAAACGTGGTCGCTGATTGGTGTCGGCGCCGGCTGATTAACGCTCGCTTACAGGCTTCCTTTTATTAAGGCGGCTCTGATTGTGAAGAAGCTCATGAGGAGGCTAATCAGGGATGAATTAGCACATCGTTCACGCTTTCATGTCGGTCAGCGGGGCTGTGGGCATCCTAGATGATGTGTAACCAGTGATTATGCTAATTGTGCACCGCCATCCACACCCCCAGCCATCGGCAAAGGTTAGCTCTGCCCAAACGGCTTCGTTAGAATAACAAATTATTTCCCTGAGCTGCTTTTTAAATAAACCAAAACAGGATTATTTATGTTTAATGTAATCACTCAGAACAAAAGATGAGCCTAAAGAATTTAATAAATGGCCTTATAACTGAGATGCATCTCCACAGCCTTTTTGTGACTAGTAAGGATAGCCCTGGTAGATTTATACCTGTATTAAACCTTTAGCAAATCAGGTACATTTGAAGACCATTTGTTGCACGTTTAGACCTAGAGTACAATAACTTCAGGATTGCTTGAGGAATGAAGTCTTTCCTCTGTTTAATTATGAACTGCTGTTTGTTCTTCCGTCACACAAACCCTAATAACACCCGTCTGGGTTTGTGATTGTAACGTGACAGAAAGTGACACATAACTGCAGTGTAGCAACATGTTGCAAAACACTGAACAAAGAGACGAGGCAGCGCCTGGTTGCTAAGCCTCTGGATGGGGTGATAACAGAGCGACAGCGCTGGGTGAACATCAAGTTCGCTCCCACTAAAACGTTCTCTGCCCCCGCGGCAACGAAGAAAGCCTTGATGGGCGGCGTCTCTCCCTCATTCTGCTCCTGGCTGTCGGCGCGTGGAGGCAGCTCCGTTGTTCTTTGGCAAGCTTTGGCTTTCTGGATGGCAGGATTTATTGCCTCTACGGCTCGGTGTGACAGCGAGCCATTAAAATAGTGCGTCAAGGTGTAACGTGCGTGCTGTAGGGTGGGGAGGGAATGAGGTGGAGCTAAATCAGTAAGGGAGGGTCCAACTACCTGGGCTTGCAGTGGGCGAGTCCATGGAGCGCGACTCGCTGCTCCACCCGGCGCTCTCTGAGTCGCTGCACATCCCTCCGGCCTGACCGGCGGAGGCCCAGGGCCGACAGGGACCCTGGAGGCGAAGCGCTGCGAAGGAATCCAGACACACATGAAACAATGCAAGCAGGTGTTTGGAGGGAGCGTCGATAAAGTCGCCTCTGATGTTTACATTTACAACAAATCAAGTCTAATGGATTCTCCATATTTTGGGTAAACATTGTGAGATCATTAATCCCAGATAGTGCTACTAGTAAAGCAGAGAGAACAGCTTGTCCTGTACTCTCTTCCCCTAAACAGCTCTGCTTCAGAAGGTCATCATCACCTGTTTGGGTTACTCATTGATAAAACACCTGGTTAAACGGAAAACCTCCATAGCATGGAGCATGCTTTTAAACATCACAGCCCAGTTTCAGCTCCACCACTGGTAAAACCACACTGTGCTCTGTCTGCACCATGTGTTAATATGTGGATACAACAATGAAGCGATCCAACAAACTCTAGGAGGCAAACTAGCAACAGCATGTCACTGAGCTGCTCCACATTAAAGACCAGCAGGAGAAAGCAGCTTTACCACGACTATGAAGCTGAACGCGTTTAGCTTTCTGAAAGCCTCACCTTAACAGGCGAGTCGGAGCAGGACCCAATCACTGTGGGGCCATGGGCTGCACAATTAATCGCATTTTCAATATAATCGCAATTTAAAAAAAAACGCAATTTCCAAATCGCAGAGATCTGCATTTTTTGGCTATGTAACAATTAGTGAATTAGACACGTCCTTTAGGTGTCGGTAATATGTTTAAAGTGGGTTTGCTGCACATGGAAGGGAAGACAGTTGCAGCTGTGAGATAATCTAATTTAATTACTTGTTTTAGAGTTTATATTGTCATACGGTTTTATTAGAAACTTTCAGGAATCTCACCATAGCATTAAGTTCTGGTCAATCTGGTTAACACAGACTTGTTTGTTGGTTGCACTTTGCACTTTATGTTCAACAAGGATTGATGTTCAATTACGATAAATTAAAAGCTGTTCTCTTGAATAATATTCTAATTAATAAAAACATTAAACGTTCTTGTTTTAAATAGTCCTTGTTTACAAACATCTTTATCTAGAGGCCATTTTATTTGCTTGTGGTTAAGTCAAAATCAAATCGCAATTTTGGTTGAAATATATCGTAGTCAGAACGCAGTCATTTCTGCTCCGAGTTGATACGCAGCGGCTCTTTTAGCACCTGATCTGCACAGCGATGAAACAGATTGATTTGTTGTTTGTATATGTTTAAAAAGACACGACAAATTAAGCTTAAAAAAAAAAATCGAATTAAATCGCAATATCAAGATAAAAAAAAAAAATCGCAATTAGATTATTTTCCAGAATCGTTCAGCCCTAGTGGGGCCGTGGACTAATGTAGTCTAGTTTGATAAAATCAACATTTTAAACGTTTTCAGTTTGAGGCAGTTTGCTAATTAATCTTTGAAACACTATAAATGAGCCTTATAAGTCGCTTTATGCATGGAAAATACATCGCACATCTAAAAAGAAAAAGAGAAAACATGCTGAAAATATTTAGACAGTGAATAGAAGATGAGAATCTTATAATTCAAATAGGGCAGCTTTAGATTATTAATCTAAACTAAATAGGATTTAAAAACAATTCTTCTTGTTGCTAATTTGGGAGTTACTGAAGGGTTTCATAGGGAGGAAACTGGCTGAAAACATTGCAGAATGTGAGCCCGCTTTCTTCAGAAACAGCACTTTTCCCATTTGCACAGCCGGTATATTTTAGTGCCTTTTAGTACCTTGGATGTCGGTGCCGCCGTTGGAGCGTCTCTCTGCCAGCTTGGCATGGTGGGTATTGCTGTGACCGTCCACGTCCTCCCCCCCCAGGACGTCGGTGGTAACGGATGCCTGCGACAGATTGCTGTGGGAGGAGTGGCTGCCACTCAGCGAACGCTTGTTTGAAGGCAACCTGAGGATGGAAAGGGAGCAAAAAAAAAAAAAAAAAAAAAGATAAAAAACTGAACTCCATGGAGGGCGGATGAGCCAAAACTCAGAAAAATAAACCCAGAAGTGGGTTTAAAATTCAGACGCTTTTAAACGCACTTCTAATAGAAATATGCCAATCACGTTTTTCCCTACGCCGAGTTATCCGTAGATTAGGACATAGGAATCCTCCTGGGCTGTAGCATCAAGCTGCTGATCGTGCTCACAAATTCATCAGCAATGACAGGATCCCGCACTAATCCTGACATCATGAGATCAGGACATCAAACACAGCAGTCAATTAGTGGATAATGAGGGCCAGCTCTGCATTGTTAACCAAAGTGTCCCACAATACACCTTAAAGTGGGTCACTGGGCTATATTCAAGCTTATGGGGGTGGGGGGGGGGGGGCAGTGTTGTGGGTCAATGTGAGCGAGGATGTGAGTATGTGCCTAAGTTTCATTTCCTCTCCTGAGCTGAACTCTTGATCACAGGGATCAGAGTCGGGGGGGGGGGGGGGGGGTCAGGGCTGGATCTTGGTGGGAGAAAACGAAGTGAGAACAAAGCATTCTCTTATTCCCATCTGTCTGGTATGTGCATGGGTAGTGAGTGTGTAAATGTGTATGAGAGATTACAAACCTGTGTCAACAATACCCTTTCTGAATCACCCCCACCAAAAAAAAAAAAACACTTTTAGAGAAGGGGCCTGAAAATGACAGAGCTTCAGCTGACTGAGGCTAAGCAGTGTTGGTTTCTCCGTCCGCTGACCACAATCCTTTCCACAGGAAGCACCCGCCGCCCCCACTTGGTTCACGCTTTCAAAAACAATCCCTGCCACTCCGTCCCTCCACCTCCCAGTAGTGAGGGCCAGCGTGTTTCTAGCACTGAGGGTGTAAAGCAGCTGCTTATCTGGGTCTAAGGTGATCCGCGTGGGAAAAAAAGAAAAAAAAAAAAAAAAAAAAGACTGATAATGTACCGTTCTTGTTTCACAAATCTCAGGTTCTAGATTCTGAACCTGCAAACCAGACCTGAAAAACTGCTTTACGTCACACCTCTGCTTTACACTTCATTACAATCTAATTATCCGTCAAACTTAATTCATATGCTTCTAGGGTCTCTTCTAGGATGCTGGCTTCAACATCTAACCAATTATCAACAGACAAAGGCTACAGGCCCAATGTTGGGCCGACAGTAAAGCAGACGTCTAACTCGCCCTGTCCAGTAACGTCTGCCTCCTGCTGGCAGCGCTTTAAAGCCACTGGGGGAGTCTGTGGGGAGTCTAGCTGCGGTCGGCACCTCACCACGGGTTTGGCGTGACGGGGGAATCCAGCGAGTGCGGCTCCAGGCGAGCCCCGTCGGTGGGCAGACTCCTGACGAAGTCGATGTAACGCTGACCGGGCTCGTACTGCTTGGCGTTTTCGCACAGACTCTGGTGGTTGACGGGTAAAGACACGACCTGGGCCTGCTGCAGCTGGAACCAGTTGACGGTCACCTGCAACGAGGATCCACCGGATCGTGAGCCGCGCCCTGCTCGGTCACTGGTGAACACGCGGCGCGTTATATGGATGTGAACTTACAGCCTTGAGGGTGAGGTCGCACTGGGAGACCATTTCTCTGATCTGAGTGATGATCTCGCTCTTGGTGTTGGCCAGGTCCACTCTCTTCACACTGACATCCACCTGACAAGCCTTGAAGTGCTCCCTGGCCTCCTCAGCCTGTCAAAAATCACAACTTTTCTTTAAGTAAATATGACTTTTTGCAGCATGGATTAGCAGGAAGATGAGCTTTGAAAGGAATCTAAAGGGAGGAAGCGCTCTACCTTCTGCAGGGCCTCCTCCTCCAGCCTACGCCTCTTTTCCAGCTGCTTGGCTGCGGCTGCGCCTCCTCCAGCCGCGGCCTGCTCCTCCTCCAGGCGGCTGGTGCTCACCTTGGCCTTCTCGTACTCTTCCTGCCGCTGAGCCTGCAGCAGCCGGGCCTTCCTCAGAGCGCTGTCTGCCTCTTGCTGGGCACCAAAATAGAGAAAGTTCGTTCACAGGCAGGAACTTAACCCAGAATCTGCTCCATTTACCACTAAAAACCTGCAACACTGCAAAAAGGGAACTAAAAGTAAGTAACATTTTCTTGAAATTTGTGTATTTTTCCTTGATTTGAGGAGCTAAATAAGACTATTTGCCAATGGAATGAGTATTATTACCCCTAAAATAAGTTAAAATAGGAACAATTCATCTCCATTTTATTTCAAGTGCAGGATGTCTAATTAAGTGTAAAAATCCTATTCCAGTGGCAAATAGTCTGCTCTAATCAAGGAAAAATACACTTATTTCAAGAAAATTTCACTTACTTTTTGTTCCCCTTTTGCAGTGAACTCATGGGTAAAACCACCATCTATTCCACATCTGATGAATATGACATGTTTAGAGACGTTTCTGACCATTCTGCAGTGATAAATCTAACATAAGGACTTGTTAAATATGGTGGGAATTTCATGGTCTGAGTCATTTCTGGTTATTTAGTATGAAACATACTGGTATAGTGGATGACCACATGTAAAAAAAGAAAGAAAAAAAGCAACTCACCATTTTCTTTTGCTCCCTCTGCCACTGCTCTTTCACCTCTCTCCGCAGCTTGTCCAGCTCATTCTTTCTGGCCAGGAGAGGCTGGAAACAAAACACACACCTCTAGTTTCCACTGCACTGCAAAAACCGACTAAACTAAACTAAAAATAAGTTAAAATGTTCTTGAAATGAGTGTATTTGTACTTTATTTGAATAGGTAAATAAGATAATCTGCCAATAGAATAAGATTTTGCACTTAAAACAGGAAGAACTCATCTCCATCAACTAACTTATTTCAAGTGCAGTATATCTAATTATCTTATTTTAGGGGTAAAATTACTTTTTCCATTGGCAGATAATCTTATTTATCTGCTCAAATCAAGGACAAATACACTCATTTCAAGAAAGTTTTACTTATTTTTAGTTTGTTTTTGCAGTGTGTACGGTGGCAGGCAAGCGTGAAAAAGTATAAATATATATACATATATATATTAAAAAAAAAAGAATACCTGCACAAACTTGTTGCTTTGGAGTACGGCTGCAGTTTGTAGTACCAGCTGACTGTATTCCACATCGTTTTTGAATGCGGTCATGTACGTCTCGCAGAACGGCATGAACTCCTGAGACAAACGTGGGAGGCAGAGCGCTGAGCTCAGCACTTTGGAACGTGTCAGATAACGCTATCAGCTGCTGCGCTTTCTCACCTGCTGACTGGCGAGCGTCTTGGCCGTCTCGGCCATCTTGGCGTAACTTTTGGCACACTCCATGTCTGCGGAGAAAAACAGAACGTTTCCAGCCTCCTCCTGAACACGGCTTTTGTTCCCATGAATCAATGCTGCTGCACAGCTTGTCCTGTACAGTGCCTGACGGGAGCTCTGCACGTTCGAGCTGAAACCACTCATTAACTGGTCGGACAAACAAAAGAGCTCGCACCGTAAACTCAAACCCTGAGCTGAGATAATATCATTAAACAAACATCCAGTAAATGCCCCCACATTCAGGCTCGCTCCCAAACCTTTTATCTGGACATAAAACCAGATATAAAGCCGACCAAACGGTGCTGACGATACGGAAAACTAGGAACCGGAGTTCATTTAATACCAAGAGACGTAGGAATGAAAACAGGAGAATGCTATAAAGAATTATAATAAAATCCCATCCGTACCACTGAAATAGAGACATAAAGAGAAAAGGTCAGCACACTGATCTCTCTGATTTTTTCTCTGATCTCATTTTTAAACAGCTAGCTGACTTTATTTCCTGCAGTAACACCTTCCACAGCAGAGCGTGCTGCTGCCCGTGCGTCTGTATTGTCAGTGACCTCACGAGGACAGAAGTGTTGAGTTTCTAACTAGCCAATCGCAGGTCAGGGCGAGTCGCATTAGAAAATCGGTTCCTGTCACCATCGGATCGGCCTTTTATTCACAGACTAATCCTTTGGCCAATTCTGCTCAACAGTTCGTTTCTCTGAGCAGAACTGGCCAAGGTAAACGTCTTTGGGTCTTTATGAGAAACTAGAGTGCGGTTCACTGAATGGTGATCCAGAACCCTTCTCTACCAGCACCTTAAAAAACCCAACTGGAAATGCACCGGTGGTCTAACTCACCCACACTGAGCCTCTTCTCCACCCATGCCAGGAGCTCCTTGGTGTACTTGGACCACGCCTTGGCATAGAGCAGCACCGACTCCACGCCGCTGTCCTGCCGCTGCAGAGTCCTGTCCACCTCTTCGGGCCGAACCGGTGGAGAAGGCCCTGATAGGAGCAAATGAAATCCAGTACAGCGGTTTGTAAGAGGCGGGCTCTAAAGTGAGAGACCAAGCCCAATCGGAACATGGCTAGTGCCTACATGGGCTAATACCATCCAGGCTAACCAGCACAGACAGCAGACGTGAATTTGTATTGGTGCCTACTCAATACTTCAGACAAAGCAGGTAGCAGTTCGATAAAATTAATCCAGAAAATTAATCCAGAAATAAAAAGTAGCTCCACGTGAAAACTAATTAGCACGTCCTGTATGTGCAGTTTATGTCCAAAAAGATCCGCTTTCATCCGGACCCGGTCACACGGTGAGCACAGCAGCTGTCTTACCTGGCGGATCATCTTTCTCAGGACCGGATCCTCCAGATTCCACAGAGAGGTTCTCAGAAGACTGAAAAACAGACAAAATGTTTCAAAAAAAACAAAAAAGAAACACTCAAAGCAGGGTGGAAAGGAAGCGTTTCCTGCTTGAAAACAGAACGCTCCAGCAACATGCATGAAACAATCCTTATCAGAGGGCCCGCCTTCCTCCTCAGACCCCTTTTACAGTAAAACCTCCAGCAGGAAAACAACAATGCACAGCCGCCATTTATCACCGGAGGAGGACGTTCGGGGCCAACGGGTCACCCCTGAACACCGGCAGGGTAAGCTGCCGCGTGTCGGCTTCAGCGAGCCACGCCCTGCTGCTCAGGTACGTTAGGAAAACCCTACGGAGGGAAAAACTTTACTTTGCTTACCCTGCTTCTCTTAGTCAGGGGGAGCCCCAACACCGAGCCATTCTCTACATCTCCCATAAGGAAGTCAGACACTCTGAAAGAAGAAACGGAAAACCAAACATTAGACTGAGCAACAGAGTTATCAGAGCATCAGCAGTCACCTCTCAATAAATGGCTTTTGTTCCTGAACTCAGAAATCTATGCAACGGTTCTGGTTTTGTTTCAGCTGTGACCTGCAGGTTCTGACTTTATCAATGTAGATCTTATTTTTTTCTGATCACTATAAACATGTAAGACAGAAAACATGGACGTAAGTTTTTCAGCTGAGGGAGTAAAACGAAGGCACTCCTTCATCCCGACTGGTGCAGGTAGGACCTGACCCTAACCAGCCCAAACTGCACCAGACAACATGAGCAGAACCTGTTCAAAAGCCACTGAAGAGAAAAGAAAAGCCTGCTTGTTGCGTGGCAAACGCCGCAGTTAGACTTACACATTGCCAAAGGTGAACGCCAACGTGTCGATAGCGGTGTAGATCTCACCAAAAAGCTTCTGTTTGTTCTCCTCGTTCACCTCGTTGAAGTTCACTCCTGGCGAAAGGTTAAAAAAAAAAAAAAAGAGAGAGAGAGACCGAGTCAGGTTTTGGCACGGTACCGGACCGACGAAAGCTTCGGGCCCCCTTTGTTTGGATGCCTCAGCTCCGTGGGATGATTCACCATCCTGTTGATGATGTCAAACATGGAGGCAATGAAATGTTCCAGAGTTGCAGTGTCCTCCTCAATAATAAAAAAAGTGCTTGGCAATCTGTTGCTGTGCTGAGATTTCAGAAATCCAAAATCCCCCCCTTAGAAGCGTCCAAAAACAACTTTGTAGTCCGTAAAGATAAGCAGGGACTGCAAGTGTGTATGTTTGGCTGTAATCTGGCCAAGCAGTAGTTTCCTGCTGCGAGTCTAAACACGGCGATGACTGAGGACAGAATGAAGGGGGGGCTGCAATCAGCCTCCACAATAAACTTCCTGTTCTAACTTAGAAGAGAGAAAATAAACCCAAAAACAGAGATGGTCAAACAAAAAGCAGAGGAGAAAATGCGCAACAATGAGTGGGTGATGTCACGGAGCGCTCTGCTGCCTCCATCTTTTCCTCAGTCCTTCCCTTCCACTGGAACAATGAACATTTCTAGAGTTCAAAGGCTGAGAGACCAGAAACCTTTGCGGAAATCCAGACGTATTTCCAATGACCAAAGACATTTGAGCCTTTTTCTCTTATTTTTATTTTATATAATCTGTTCATTTTATTAGGGGAGGTTCAATCTAATGTTAGAGAAAGTCAAATCTCCAATAGCTCAGCCGCTCTCTAAGAACATGACTAAACTAAAAATCTTCCATAGCTTGACCAAAATGTGAAACATCGACAGTTCAGCCATTTTAACCGAGCCTCGCCACCTGATGAGCCACCAAAGCTTTTACTGCATGTTAGTTCCCAAATCTTTTTTATTTATTTTTTTAATCTCAGCAAAATTACACACAAAAGAGTTTCATCAGAAACGACCCACCTTTCAAAGCCTCTTTTGGTCTCCTGACCGAGACAATCCTTGTTGATTCTAGCAGCTAACCTGAGATGTAAAGGTGAGAAAATATCCAAGTCTTTCCATCCAGACGGGAGCCAAACAGACCCATTGATAAAAAAAAAAAAGTGAAAATCCTCTCTGAGTGGCCCCCAGGTGACGGTTCAGGCTACGACGACTCGGACCGCGATCATTGTCCTCGGGAAGCTTCTTGGCGATCCCAAAGCAGCTACTGCGGCCGCCTCCAATGAAACGCACACAACTGCTGTCGCTGCCTGTCCTCCTCCTCTAGCCCCCCCACCCCCACCCACCCCCAACAGGACATCCTGAGGCTTGCTGGAATACAATGCCACTACTCGCTCAGGCCCCCGACCAGCGGTCCAAATGTGGAAGTTGCATCATCGAGGAAAAATGGTATTGTTTGTATGGGAAAAGCAGCGCACTGTCCAGGCACTTGTCAGAGGAGAAGACCTGGCCAGCCATCAGCGAGCGGGGGTCCTAAAACCATTTACTGGTTTTAAGAGTTACTGGCAGGCAGAACAGTAACGCACCGTCAGTGAGAGGGAGGGTGAGGAAGTGAGCATTTCTGACCACCCAGTGGCAGAAGAGTCCAGAAATGAGTCATTAGCAGCTTTAATGCTTACGTTTACTGATGAGGCTTTCATCACTGAACACAAGTCGTTTTAGGAACCTGCTTAGGAATTCATCCTGGTGCGCCAATTAGGCCAATCAGCAGCAAACACCGCCTCATTCTGAATGTGATTTATATTAGACGTTACGGTCAACAGGCATCAGCTTACAGTATCTCTGCGTTATAAACACTTTCCACATTTTCCCAGAAACATTTTCAAGATGTTACTGTGGTCACGCTTTAAACATTCTCCTAGTAGGTCATAACATGTTAATAGGTTAGTTATAGGTTAGCAGGTCACAATGGGTTAATAATCAAATCCTTCAGCTCCGCTTTAGCAACATATCAGGGTGTGATGTAGCACAGGCTGCAACATGAGGTCATGATTCAGGGCAGAGGCTCACCGACAGCAGCTGGCGGGTCAGATCTAGACCATAAAGAGTTCCTGAACGCTGAGCTTGCAATATTCTTTTTTTTCTTTAAGACTATTCTAAAAAGTGCAGCTCATTTTATTTTATTTCATCTTTGAATGGTAGTTTTTTTATTTTAGATTTTTTTGTATAAAAAAAAAAAAAAGGGTAAATTTGTGGGGAGGGCGGCCAAACAAGATTGTGTGGCATAACATGTCGCGCTGATGAAAAAAAGCGACAATATTTCCCGTCTCGGGGAGGTCCGGTCGCCCGACGCTCTGCTGTCTAGTTTCAGACTCTTATTGTGAAGGAGGACACAAGGTAGCTCTGGAGGTGGTTTCTTGGTACGATGGAGTCGACTAATGAAGATTGTCCGTTCCAAAAGCATGGATTAAGATTTGAATGGTTTGTCTAATTGCATTCTGGGTACTCAGTAGACACGGTACTGATAGCATCTGCTTTGGTGCGTCCTGTGAGGACAATACTACACTACTAGTGAGCGTGGCTTGTATCGCATAGTCAGTGGAAAATCAGAAAATACGTCAACTAAACCTGGACTGGATGAGTTTTGTTTTTAATCTCAGTTTTCTTTACAGAAAACATGGATTAAAATAAAAAATCAGTTTAAGATTCTGTTTGGAAAATAAACAAAGGCAGTATTTCCAACACTTTATTTACTACTAGAAGCACCTTGAAGTTAGACAGATTTATTAAATAGGGTCTAATCAAACCTGGACTAGATTAGAGGACACTGAAAACAGATTCTTTAAAACACAGTTTGTAACTTTGGTTAAACCTCTAATCTATTTGTGAATAGATGCATCATGAAGTCGCTTCGCCTCAAGTTATCGATAAATGCACCGACTGGACCCACAGGTTACATAAAGGGGAACATAATCATGTAACCGCTTTTTTAGAGCTACATTAGGAAGTTTTGTTAATCTGCTTGCAGCATGTAGAACATGAGTGTTGAGGATCTGAGAGGGCAGAGACAGAAAACAGAGCAAAGGAATAGTGGAGGAGAGGCTGACGTGTTTGACAGGAAACCTGCCAGCCGCACGGCGTGTTCAGCGTCTCAGGCAGCGCTGGCACACGCTGGGCTCACCTTTGACCGTGGCGATCACGGTTCCGGCTCTGCTCAGGATGTCCACAGAGTTGAGGCTCTGGTGCTTCTTGATGATGGCCTTCAGGACGCGCAGCAGCTCCCCCAGCCGCTCATGGACCGCCTGATGGAGGCAGTCCTGGTGCTCTGCAAGTCAGCGAGAAAGGCCTCGGTTAGTTCCACCCATCGCCGCTTTCACGTCACAAAATCATCAATTTCTGTTTAGAACGTTTCTTGGTTGCCTTGGAAACGAATCCACACGTTGGAATTTGTCTCATTTGGATTTTATTGGAAAGTTAGGAGGAAAATCAAGACAAAACGGTGCACAGTTGTGAGGTCACAAAGAGGCTGTCAGGTAAAATCTAAATCAAATACAGTGAAGATGGAAAAAGGGAGGAATGCTTCTACATGATGGCATAAATAGGGACCCAGCTCAGCACCGCCTACATTTCATCTCCGTCACCTTTGTCCGGCACAAGATAGCGGTCTTACTAACGCTTCTTAACCACTGAAGTCACCACTGAAGCTTTTCTGCCAGGGTTAGAACTCGGGCTGACCAATTCATTCAAATTTGCTCCTCCTCAAGATTTAATTTTGTTTTTTGCCAATACACACTCCCCGGGCTTCCATGAAGCTTTGCACTATGTCAGTTTAAAGCTCGTAATAATCCAGGTCCACTCCCAGACGTGATAATTGAAGTAAAAGTATTTTTTTAAATAATTTAAGCAATTAGATTCTGTGAGACAAAAAGGGAAGAAAATGTATTACCGTATTTTTCGGACTACTAGTCGCTCCGGAATATAAATTGCAGGATCGGCCAAACTAGGAAAAACACGACTTAATATTCCGAAAAATACGGTAATCGGATTCAGTTAAGAAAATATGTATATTTTATTTGTAAGCCATCTCGCCCAGCCCTAGTTCTAAACGCTGTCATTTCAACACAACCTTTCAAAGTTTCCTACAGTAATCCACCAGCAAACTAAATGAAAGCCACTGGCTCTGATGTTCGTTAGCGGCTCCGTCGCTGCTGGCAGGCGCCGTCCATCGATCAGGAGCAGCACTGAGCTGCCGACCAAACGCGGAGGGAAGAACGACTCTGTGGGCCGTCCGGTGGGTTTATTCTGAAGAACTCGCTATTTCAGGCATCCGGGTACGTGCACTTCATGAGTGAGTCTAGCCCCTTCACAGAAGCACTAAATGCTCCTTGTTATCAGATAACCTTGACCCTGCTGGAAAGGAGAACCTGTCAGAGAGCAGGTAGGTAAGCGGTGAGGAGCTTTGCTAGCAGCAGCAGTCATACGGGCTGGTGGAGCCTTTCCTGGACAGTGTCGGCGAGGCTTGGAGACGCTGCGGCCCGACACGCGTTAAACACGCAGGCTGCTGGCATGCCATGCTTCAAGCACACCCTGGACTGCAATCATCTTGGTGATGGGTTCAAATGACTGGTTGCATCTTGGGCACGCCTCGCCTGCAAACGCTCACGGGACGCTTTGAGGCAACAGCAGCCACATTTTGTGCTGACGACCGGACCCGGATTATCCGTCATGGAAAGAGGGATCAGGAAGACTTTAGCCGTCTCCCGGCCTCGCCTTTCATCTGTGAGCCCTCTTTTCCCCGGGGGAGACAAAGGGGGGGGGGGGGGGGGGGGGGGGGGGGGGGGGTCTCGCCGGGACAGTGCTGGGTGCTGACCGGACTGACAGGCGGTGGCCGACCCGACGGACGGTCGTGACTTGTGATGACGGCCAGAGCTGGCTAGCTGGAAGATATTTAGTGTTCACCACAGGCTCCAGAGCTGGTGACCCAATCACAGCTGGGCTTTCCTGACAGAGACGACGTTTCACCAAGAAACGTCACTGACTGGATGTTAGTGGGACAAACCAGGTGGATCAGGAGGGAATCTGGCCTGGGGTCGCTAAAACCGGATGGTTCGGCCCACGTCGTCTTGGAAGGCGTCTTCAGGTGGCATTTGTTGTGACTGTGCCCCGTCTGAATGAATGAAAATGGTCTTTCTGCAGCCGGTCTAGATTTCTGGTGTATTCTGGGGTCTGATCAGCCGCCTGCGTGTGTGGCCAAGCTTTAATGGGACAATCTTTGGTCAAAACATTGACTTGTTTTCATAGACTTGTTCAATTATACGGGTTATTGAACATGGAGGGAGAAAAAGGTGCGGGTTCTTTGAGCGAGGAAGATAGAAACTAATTAGAAAGAACGAGACTACAGGATCATCTCCATGCACGCATCATTTAAAACTGTTATTTCTATTAAAACGCAAATCAGAGTACATCCCAGGACATCACAGGGTGAATACGTGGTTACACTTTCTGACATTAAAGCAGAAGATACTCATGGCCAGGCTACATTTCTTTAGAGACATGTTTTTGTCGACTCCTGCCTGCAGGCCCAACAAATTGGACTTTTTTGTAACCATTTCTGCCCCAAATTCAGAATCTCCATTTATTACCGCTAGCATTCATAACACTTCAGGAAATAATTGGGCTGATAAAAAGCCAAGACACACATCGGTATACCTGTGATCAGAAGAGACGAGCCTCAGACACCGACCGTCAGCTCCGGCCTTCAACATAAACCAACAACTTCCTGCCAACGGCATTTACTCCAAAACCAGCTGCTCGCCACAACGTTGCTCCGAACCTTTAAAAAGTCTCTCCACGGGACCTGGAAAGTCCCGCCTTTCACCATAGCAACTGCGCTCATTTATCTTCATCATTTGCCAACTGCAGACCCTACCAGCCCAGAGGACCTGGTGTGTTTTTCTGCTTTTGTCTTGGAGCCGCAGGCGGCAGGAAGCGGGCCAGGGTTCCTTCGCCGTCAAACTGAGGCCGCGTATTTCAGCATAACCGGGTCTCATCAATCATCCTTCACCTGCACCGTCTCACCATAGGAAAACAGGGAACAGATACGATGACTCATGCTTACTGTCAAACATCATGTTTGCTACTATCAGCCTCTAGCGATAAACACGACGGAGCTTCTGGATGTTGCTTCTGACATTTCTTTTCGTACATGTTTGGCACATTCCAGCGTTTCTAAAAGATCAATTCTTTTTAAACTTTCAGGCTAAAACCAGAAGGCTATGGATACGGGACAAGGTTTACCACAAGCAGCTCTGATTGTTGCTAATACTAGCCGAGGTTTGACTAGACCCTTTTCCCATTGTGATCCCACGAGATGCAGTGCATCTCCAAGGGTGCACAGGACAAACCGGCCAGCGCACGTCAAGCAGAAAATTGGCCTGTTTTGGTCGCAGGCCAATTTCTCTGTGCGTCTCTACAGCGAAGCCAAATGCTTAATCATCCGAGGGGCAACCTGAATCCTAGATCCAGAAGGCATTGAGCTCAGAAAAGCAACAGATCCAATAAATAAAAACTCATCTGCCTGCAAGACGCAGGGTCCCAAATCTCCAGGTGCTCCACTTACCGATGGTGGCCAGTTGGCCTGTTCCAAAATCCTAAAGGGGGGTAATTAGTCCCACATTAAAGCTGCATCCCTCAGCCCAGCAGGACGCAGGATAATGCAGAGACGGACTGATTAACCCTTCGGTTGCCGTTCTGGGCTCAACACCCAGAGAGGAAGGCTTGCTCCCAGCGGGAAGGGAAGGGTCCGCTAAATGACAATCTGTTTTAGTGGAAGTAGTGGGATTCACACGAATGAAACGTTTAGGAGCTAAAGGAGATTTATATGGAGAGGATCTAAATAGACAAAGCTACATGCTGCTAAGACGCTGTTTGTTTTTTCTCAGGGAAACCTTCAGGTCTGGAGTGTCCAGGGCTCACTATTGTCGCAGGGCCGACACTGAGCCTGGTCGCCTGTGGACACGCCGCGTTTACGGACCCATAAATCCCCCACGGCCTTTCCTGCTCCTCCAGAAGAGGAGCTTTGCAGTTTATGCTCCTGGTGTAGCAGCTTCTGGAAGGGAGCGCTACACGGAGGAGCGCGGCGACTGTGGGAATCTGAGAAAAGGCTGGAAGTTGCCGTGTTTTGGGGGACTGCACTAGCCCCTGGGATGTGTCCCAGATTTACCCCCGCGCTCCACACCCCAGCTTGATCTGCGGTTAGGGGAGAAGCAGAGAGCGAGAGACATTCCTTGGCATAATGAAGCCCTGCTGAATGAAGGCTACACGGGGATCAGACTCGGATCCCGATGAGAAGGAGGCCGCGGATCAGGAGCGGCCCGGAGCCCGCCAGCAGCAAATTGCCAGGTTTTCACTTCATCAGCGTCATGGAAACCCGACATTCCAGCCTCTTGTGTGGGAGCCGGGGCAGGAGCTGCAGGAGCAAGGGGTCGAGATGGAGGGGGGGGGGGGGGTTATAATGAAAACATTGCCAGATCACTCACAATCGAGGTGACATCTCAGTCCTGAAACACAGCAGATGCTGCAGCGGCCCAGCTTTTCAGAAGTGACTGGCCCATCATCCCAAATTATGAGGGGCTCCCGGGTACAGTGAGAACAAAGTCTTTTCACAGCTTACATCACTCGTTTGCATTTCTGCCGTTCAGCAGAGGCTGCTCAGAGATATGTTCGTCATTCAGAAGGGTCAACTGGACCAAACGGGATCAAACCAAACAGGGTGCAACATAAAGTCCTCAGAAAGTGACTGGCACTTCATCTGAAACACATTTCCGATCTGTGCATTTCTCGGTGATCTAGTATGTTTAACCACCGACCAAAAATACAATTGGCTTAAATATGCAAGTGCAAGACGGTTTGTTCGCCGGCACAACGTGATGAAAAGGCGAGGCGTGAACATAGCATTAGATATGAACCGATGACGTGGAAAATTGGCTCCGTGGACCGACTCTGTGTGAAGCATGTCGTACGATGCCAGAAACGGGCCTCGTCTAGACTTTGCAGAGCTTTAATTAGCGGGCAAACGTCGTTTTGATGAGAGATCGATGCAAAGATGATCAACAGAACACTGGATAGCAGCTCACACAGTAGCAAAAAAACAATTAAAAAAAAGACCATGTAGTCTGTGTGGATCACACACAGAAAAACGATAAAAGGTCGTACCTAGTTTGCCATCGTCGATTCGTTAACAGACCCAAGAACTGAGATGCAGTGGCAATAAGCTCCTGCTCTGCTTTATTGGTCCTGGCTGGTCAGAAGCAGTAAACCCATCCCAAGCCACCATACGTCAGTAGGCGCCGTAGCAGGTGAAGATGACCAAAAGCCGAGTATTTTCATGTCAGCGAGTTGTTTGCAAACCAAGTCAGGGAATCGTACCCGTGTGAGATGCTGCGAAGTAGAAAACTGCCTGTTTTATGTCAGCCATGCTTTGGGAGCAGGACTTTTAGTAGATAACAATAAGGCTAAATGTTGCATAAAAAAAGGCCGTTTTATCCAGTTAATCTCTCAACTTCTGTTTTATGGAACATGTGAGATTTGGAAATGTTTTCTCATTCGTCCATGTTTAGAAAACATACAGTGGAGATTAAGGGTATATGTTTTCTAGGGAATACACAGAGTTTAGCAATGCTACGCTAACCACAGCAATCACTAATATAAAGAAAACCGTTTACAGTCTCAGCTTCACAATCATTTCTTTCCTTTTGGTTGTTGTTCCAGAAATCTGGAAAAAAGAGAACAGTCTGAATGCTCTTCAGTCTTTTAATGTTACACTTACAGAGAAATTAGAAAAAATAAAATAAAAATCAGCTTAATTTAGGGTCAGGAGGTCAAAGCGCTACAATACCCAGAGATGGGAAATCTGCTGTGAAATTATGATGCTTGTCAAAAGAAAAGCAGATTATGCAGCAGCAGAAAGAAAAAAAATAAGCAGCAAACATCAGCAGACAGGAAGGGGCTCAAAGTGCAGGCAGCTGCCAGAGCCGACGTTTACTTGCAACATGTCCAAAGTTCAAACCTGGTTTTTTTTTTTTTTTTTTTTTTTTTTAAAACAGATCTGTTTCCAGCCCCGGCCTGAACACAAAGAACACACTGATGTCCCCCGGCGGGCATGACAACCCTTTTTTTCTCCCCTCAGTGCTCCAGAAGCCACAGAAATACAACGCCATGGCGGCAGCGTTACGGCGCCGTTGAACATAAAGAGCTTTACGTTAAGCGAGTGTTCAAACGTCACCGTCTGACGTTCTGGAGAGCGCCGCCACGTAAAGCGGCCCTTCACAAGAGCAAAAGCATCCTCGTGGTTCCACTTCCGTTCCTGCCGTCATCCTAAGACCTCCGCCTGGGCCCGGCGCGGCATTTCTCCCGCTGCCATCCTAGCAGTGCTCGGTGACGCGCTGAGCATTGTGGGATTGACGTGAAGCCTGTGCCTCGCGTCTACGTGAAACCCAGAGGAAATCAGAACCGGGTCTGATGGCACGCCGCGGCTTCTCGGGGGGTGGGGGGAGGTGGATCGCGCTGACTGACCGCCATCGTTGAAGCGCTTCATTTGTCCCACTGATCTGGACCACAGCTGGACATTCCTCTGAGAAGGACCCCTCAGTAGGGGGGGTGTTTGAAGGGTGGCCGTCGGACAGCCCAATGATTCTGGGCCTGGAAAGGCTCTTGGAGCGCCAACCAGAAGCGGGCCTGGTAATAACCACCTTTGTTTCCTTTGGCCTGGGGTGAAACCCCACATTCTTCACTAATGTCTAAAGCTGACCCCGTTGTTTAAGTCTGAATTTTAGCTATTTGCAGCCCTTTGTGGTGGTCTCCACAAAAAAACAAAAAAAGAAGGTCCACTTAACCTCTGGCACTTTGCAGGGTCAGTGCAGATGAAGGGTCAGCGTGAGGCTCGGTGCCCCCCCCCCTCCCCAGCGTATCTCCTGTGGTCTGCGGCCCCCGTCCCGTCCCGCTCTGCTCTGTGGACCAGCAGATTACATGCAGCCTTCCCAGACCTCCACGCTCACACTCAAACATTCCCTGCTTCTTAACCTTTGAAGCCATTTTTCCCCGTGACTGCGTCCACAAAGGCAGAGTTTCAAAAGAGACCCCTGTGTGAGACACACAGCACCTTCCACCTACACGGGGAGGGAGGGGGGGGGGTGTTAACTGTCTTGGTTAAGCTTGTTAGCTTGCATTCAGTGACTGCAGATGAGAAAAAAAAAAAAAATATGATCAATGACGGCTGAACTCTCATCCGTTAACAAGATTTAGGCAGCGGCCTCGGATCAGATTTCGGCCTTTGACTCTGCATGCAAACGTTAAACAGAGCGCTTCTCTCTGAAGCCTGGGACAGGGAGCCTTTCTTTCTAAATGCACCCCCCACCACCACCACATGGACTCCACCTCCACCGCCTACTGTTGATGCAAAGCTCTGAAAGCTGGCATTCCAGCCATGCTTTAGTTAGAGAGAAAGTGCAGACCCCCCCCCACTGGGCAACCTCTGGCTGGCAGCCGAACTGTTCAGGCATTTGGCTGAAGAGACCACGGCTGCTCCTCTGGTGGTGCGTAGCAGCCAGAGGAGCAGGAGGCTGTGGGATTCAGGCGCAAAGATGGGGAGGTGAGCGCCCCCCCGATCCTGAGAAAAACGCCGTCGCAGCCATCAAGGAATCTGTTCTTAAACCGCTCGTTACATTTCTGTGTCACAAAGAAATGCTTCTCAGCTAATGAAGACGGATTAGGGCAGCTCTCCTTCCACCCAGGCCAGGTGGTGGGAGACAGGAGGACCCCAGCATAAACAGCGTCCCTGTTTATTATGCAGAATTATAGACTTTCAACTCACCTTACTCAGCTGAACACTTCCTTTCATCTCATTATTCCATTTATTACACTGCAAAATTAGAACTAAAAACAAGTAAAATCTTCTTGAAATGAATGTATTTCCCCTTGATTTGAGCAGGTAAATAAGATTATTTGCCAATGGAATAAGATTTTAGCACTTAAAATGGGAACAATTCATCTCCATCACCTTATTTCAAGTGCAGTATATCTAATTATCTTATTTTAGGGGTAAAAATACTCATTCCATTGGCAAATAATCTTATTTACCTGCTCAAATCAAGGGCAAATACATTCATTTCAAGAAGATTTTATTTATTTTTAGATCTTTTTTTGCAGTGTAGATCTTTCTAGTACTTTTCCCTCTGCTGTAGACACTTTTTTCCCCCTTTACTTGCTGCTGACACACCTGTGGGACAGTAAAGGATCCCTCTATTCCATTTTAAGGAATAGAAAATAGTACCGGTGTGAGAACAAGGCCCCATTTCTGCTCAGCCGGCCCTTTAATCTGCAGCTCATCAGACAGCTGGTTGACTGACAAGGTCAGCGTCCCCTTGCTGGAAGACTTATTTGAAGCGTGTACCCATAGAGGACCTGGTGTCTCCTAAAGGTGGAGGACTTTAGAAATGCCTGGAAGCATATTATAATATATTAAAAAGAAGAGCAGACCGATGAGAGGGTGAGGCACAGGAAGCGTCTCCAGGTGAACTCAGTCAGTCCGTAAAAAAAACATTGTTTTCCCTGATTCTGTCAACACGGCTACATGACAATGTTTAATTTAATTCATTCACTTTTTCTGATTGCGATCAAACACGCAGGTTGAACGCAGCAAACCTTCTCCCTTTGAAGCCTTTGCACAGCGTCCCGAGGGCATCAAGGCGGAACGGGTCTGCCTGTTTAGCATCGGATCAAACATGGCCCTGGATTACAAAGCCGGTTCAGCAGATCCGAAGCATCCGGGGGCTACGAGCAAGTTGCATCTAGAAGACAGAAGGAACAAGCCGCAAAAGCTGCGGTTCATTTCTTGTGCTGCTTTCTGTGCAGGCTGCCTGAGAAAAAAAACAAAAAAAAAAAGCAGCATGTAAAGCCACGTTGCTCTGCAGTTCTCCCTGGAGAAAGACTGGCACTGTTCCAGTCCCACGGGCAGCCAACAGCTCACAGGGCCGTGGATGGTCTACCGCTGCAGAGGAAGGCAAATTAGCTTGGAGTTACCATGTTTTCATCAATTCATCCGACAGATGAGAGCACGATTTTAGAGACAGATGCAAGAAATGAACCATTTTCTCTTGTTTTCTTCCTGCTCCATTGTCCAAGAGAAGTGATTCATCACCATAAAGGGGCTTCAGGTTTTAAAATGAAGCAGCAGCAGCTACTGGAAGTCCCGTCGTCGATCCTGATGCTTTGTTTTAAACGGCAGAGAAGGAAGGGCCTCTGTTCCTCTAGCTGGGGACAGACACAGTAAGGAATACACCTGCTCATCACCCCGTCTACTGACCCGCTTCAGTCAGCCAGAGGCAGAACAGGTCATACGTGAGCACGGCCACACCAAAGGTTCCTCAGAACCACTTTTTTTTTTTAAACACATACAATTCCTACAGATTAGAGTCCCATTAATGCGCCACAAAAGGAGCAGGGCTCCTGTTATCTACTGACAGACAGCTACCACGGTTTACCCCAAACACGTGATGGACAGGCGAGGATCAGCTGCTCTCCCGCTGTTGGACTGAGGCGTTATGTGAGGTGTTGCTAGGTTGTTACGTTTTAAAGTAACGGTAACGACATGTAACAATGATGGAGACGCTGCTGGTTGAAACAAAGCAATTATATCCTGTTAGAAACCTTTGTCTTAGATCAGTGGCTACATGCCCTGACTGCGCATGTCACCTGACTTCACACGGAGCTCTATAGCATCATGGCTGGGGAAGGGCCCAGGGCAAATGGCGCTACTTTCATTGTCGTCTTCATGTTTCCATCGGTTCGTTGGAGTTATGCCTCAATAAAAAAGGGCTACCCGAAGAGCCGGAGTCGACGTTTGCAAGTGGGCTTTATGAACACACTGCTGTAGTCTCATCACCCGGGAAGTGGCGACCATCCAAACACGCCTCCTCTTTTATCTCCGTCTTATTTTGGGCAATATAAACAGGTTAGGAGCAAAGCCCTCTTCACTAATGCTGCTGACCTTCTAAGCCTATTTGTAGGATCAATTCGACACATCTGTTTGTTTTAAACCCAGGAGGGTAAAGGGGAACCCCCCCGCCCCCCCTGAGCCCTTAATTAAACGCATATGCCTCCATCTACCAAACAGATTCTGCTGCCATCTTAGCGTTCGTTCGTTTTCACACAACTCCGAGACTCCGGCGTCACCTAAATCAGCCAGCACCGGCTTTTTCCTCCTCGTCGAGCCCCCTGCTTCTCATGGCCCAGTGTGGGAATCCTGCAGCTTGACCTTAGAGAGTCACAGACGTCTCCTAGAGCAAAGCCGGAGGGGCGGAGGCACCCACAACCATAAATCCCTCTGAAGGGAAACAAAAAAAAAGGTACAGATAAACGGAGAGGGAGCTCCCAGCATGAAAACATCTTCCAAACCTTTTAGCACAGTCGGCCTGTACGCTCGCCACGTGAGCTGGGCTTTTGCCGCCTGCACCGAGCATGCAGTTATCACCCACACAGTGCACCGGGCGGGTGGTCCTTTCCAGATTTGGGGGGGGGGGGGGGGGATAAAGGGGTCTACCATATGCCACAAAACCCTGAGGTTTAGTGCCAGAAGGACATCATCTGTCCGTTAAAGCGAGGATGAACCTGGAACAATTAAGCTAATGTAATACATCCTGAAAGGCAGCTTAATCAGCATGGAGAGAGGAAGGGGGGTCTGGGAGGCTGCGACTCTGACGGGATGCTCAGCAAACAACAAAAACTTGTGTGGTCTCGTACTCCGGACAATTTACTGGGACTTTAAACCGGGGAGCAGTAGTAAAAAAAAGAAGGGCCTTAAAAGGATGTTTTTGGAGGCTGCACAGCTTTTACAGTGGATTCAGGCCCCAGTAGGATAGACTGTCTAAAGTTAAACAAAGCTTAGCTGCTGTCATTAAGCAAGTCTGGGACGGTTTGTGAAAAAGGCCGAGCCGAGGCTAATTTTAGCCCCGTGATTTAGAAAAACGCCATCAAGGCTTTCTCAGAGGACCCGCAGCAGAAGCGCTTTCCCACGGAGCGTTTGCATCGGCGGAGAATCTCCAGGCGGCCTCTAAAAAGGACAGAGCGCTCTTCTTTTCCCACGTCTTCAAGGCCCGCGGAAAAAGGGAGAGCGGGCGTAGCGGCTGAAACGGCGTTTCAGGACGAGCCGTCCTGGAAACATTCAGCCCGTCACAATAACGCGTGCCTGTACGGTGCGCAGGTCCGCTGGGGCGTATTTAGCGGGTACGAGTCAATGATTAAGACCCAGCGTGCGCACAGAGCGAGCCGGTAAAGCCCACACTGATTAACGCCGGTGAGTCAAAGTGAGCCATCCATTAACAGCAGCCAATAAAAACATGGCTGCCAGTCACGCTCTCGCTGGTTTCTAATGTGCTGCTGGAGACCAGGTTCGCTGGGTTTAAGCCGGGTTCAGTAAGGCGGAGCCGGGCGGCTCTTTTCTGAAGACCTGCTGATCAGCTGATGCAGCAACGGTTCTGTTTTAGAGTCCAGGTGTCGGTCCGGCCCTCGGCAGCAGTGCCCTAGAACTTCTAGATGTCCCCTTCTGCCTTAACACCACTAAATTAAATATTAGAATATAATATATAATATACAGGAAAACTTATGAGGCACTGCAGCCAGGCGACTGAGGCTTGTTGGACCCCCAGGTCCTGCCAGGACTAGAGCTGGACAGCCGTCCTTTGGACCTTCCAACCTTTTCCTGTTATGGCTGATTTGGAAATGTTGGTAAGCTTTTCAGAATCCTACTAATCTCTCCTAAATGTATGCAATTTAAAAGGTTAAAGCCTGTTTCACAGCAACTCTCCGCCCGCACAGAGCGCGGCCTCGTCCCTGCTCCTGATCCATAATGACCACTCAGGGTAGGAACCAGGAACCAGGACCAGGAACCAGAGGTGGCCGTTTCAAACTTCAGAAAACCTGGAGATCAGAAATCAGTCACTGATCTATATCTATCAATTTGTTTCAAAGCAAAGCGACCATTTAGGATTCAGATCTAACCACGTTCAGACCATTAAAATCAGACTGCCAGTAGGTAGAACCGCATCTGAGGACGCCCAGCGGACCGCATGGCACCAAGGTACTGACTGGAACAACGTCCTGCTACCAGGAAGGAACCTCCAGCAACTGGGACGGAACTGAGAGGAGCACTGGACCAGGGGTCCTTTCTAAAAGAGTGTGCACGGTTTACAGCAGGAACGGCTGCTGGAAATAGTTGAGCGGATGGAAGAGATGCAGCTAAACACACAAGCTGTGCTCCAGGTATTTTCCACGAGAAACAAACAAAAACACGGCAGAGAATGACCAAATCAACAGTAGCTATACTTTGTATTGACCTTTAATTTACACATAAACTACAGAGGACGTTTCTAATAGCCCGCTGTACACGCCTGTATCTACAGCACCACTATGCCTTGGTTTTACTTTGTTTTGTTTTTTTGTCCTTGACAGATTTGGTGACCGCTGTGGTTGGTGGATGCAGAGCACTAAAGCTCCTGATTACACCTGTGCCTTTAAGGCAGGCTTATGGCTCCAGAACAAACAGGTCTAGTCCCTGAACACATCATGAAACAACGACCGCCTGCTGATCTCCAGAAGAAGCCAACACTGCTTCCCTGTTGACAGACTGATCCCCTGATAGAGAGCATCACAACCCCCCTTTAAGCACTGAAGCCACACAGCCCACCTAGCCTCCTCTGTGACCCTAAGAGCGGCCTTCAAAATAAAAGCCCCGCCCCGGGCATGTCTGTGACAGGCGCTCACCGGGGCGGGTCAGGACTTCTCAGGCCAGCCGCTGATGGTTAAAGACCTCCAGCGTGGACTTGGCGGTGAATCGCCGAGACGGCATTCTTTCCCAGGGACTGAGCGGACCCATAACCGGGGAACCATGTAAGGCTGAAAAATAAAACAAGTGGCCGAGGAGAGGAGAGGAGAGGAGCCCCCCGGGGGAAACCGCCAGTAAAAGCTATTCTTGACCTGGGAACGACAGATTTGTGCGAAAGCTGCCAGAGAGCAGCAGCGCGGGTCTGGAGATGCCTCCTGGGACAATGAGCGTCAGTCTCACATCGCTGAGCGTGAACACTGCTGCGAGGGCCACGGGGCCCTCAGCTGAATGTGGCTCTGTGAAGCTGGGGGGGGGTTACAGTATTGTCTTGTGCTTCACAGACAATGTGGCCATAAATTAGGGGCAGATCTCAATCTCCAATCACCACACAAATAACTCCAAATAACCTTTTTTTATTAATTCAGCCCCAGAAAATGAGAGAAGCCGACTGATAAAAGCTGCAGTGACGTTCACTAACGCCAGCACCGCCTGCGGCCGTCTGTGTTCAGAGGTTTCCCTCGGTCTGCGGGGCAGCAGCAGAAATCTGCCCCTTCCTGTAATTAGACAAAGCTAAGCCGCCTCTGGGGAGTCTGTGCTCTGCTAGCCCGGGCTGGCACGCATGGACTTCAGTCTGTTCAAGAACAACAACAGGAGAAACCAGAGCCGTACGGGAGCCGCGTGAACGCCTCCTAGCGCAGACGGGGCGCTGACGTTTGGCTGCAGGATGTTTGTCGCCAGCAATCATGGGTAATTACAACCCAGCGTGAACGGGGATCACAAACTGGTTTCTCAACGAGCTCTGAGCTGCAAAGCCAAACTGTCAGCTATGCGGCCGGGCTGCATTGCGAGGACCTGTGGCTACACGCCGCGCGCCGAACCCATTCAACCTGGTGCTAGGAGGACTGAACACGGCAACCGTACCCGACTCCCCCAGGCTTCAGTCAGACAACGGTGAACCGTGACGAGCGTCGGCTGAAAGGCGGCTCCAGACGCTGTCTGTCAGGCGACCTGGGCTTTTTGGTAGCCACGGTTACTGCTGATGATGGAGAAAGAGTTGTTACTTGATGCAGAGCTGTCAACGTTTGCCGCCATGCCTGGTAATTACCGACAGTATGACAAAGACCCAGCCTTTACCTTAGGGACCTCCAGAGACGACCTCACTCAGTTGCCACAGGAGGCAGCGGGCTCCACGCCGCTCCCCAAGCCCACAGCATCACACGTCCTTAACCGCAGTGGACCTGAGGCGCTGACCACACACACACACACACACACACACACACACACAGGGAGGGTTTTCTGCTAACAAACTTTTTCAGGCTGGGTTTTGTTCCACAAAGAGAGAGAGAAAAAAGAAAACGAGCGAAACGAAAGCCTGTGAGCACAAACCAAGCGAGGACGGTCGCTCCCGTTACTGGTCCCATGAGTCCCGGGCCGGGGGTACCAGACGTAAAGACTGGAAGCGGACCTTGTGTTCATGGACCCGACGGGCCCCAACACTATATGCAAATTGGGGCCGGGTACGGGCCTTAAATTCAATAAATAGCACGGGCTCGAGTAGGGCTCGGGCTTGACGCTGATAAAGTTGGTTTTATGTATTCATGATTTTTCACTTAGGTCAGGTCAGAAAAACATTCACGCGCACAGCTTTTGATTTCTCTTTTTCTTTGGAAGCAGACGCTACGCAGCACGTCACAATGTAGTAAAACGAGCGCACATTCTCTCAACATGCAAAACATTTTGCGATGACCCCTCTAGGGCTCCGTACTTCCGTTCCGGTCAGTCAATAAAGATGGACAACCTGAAAAGCCAGCTAGCCAGAGGTGAGCTATTGAAAATTCCCAATACGGGAGGGCCTCTAGTTTCTGGATGCCGTCTCAGACAGAACGACCTGAGCAGCAGGCCGGGGGATCTTGAGAAGACTTTCAAGGAATCTTGAAAGTTGTGTAGGGCTTCACCTGCCGCCGCCGTTTGTTCCTTTCTTTGGCCCGACCACATCCCACAATGCAATGCTAACCAGACCTCATAAGGGCGTCGGGCTCAAGCTTGCAGCATTTTCCCGGGAACTGGATTGCACTCACATCCTAAATGAACCGCTACAGAGTTTGCTTGAACCCGGGTTTGGCACAGCGGCGTTTTGGGTCCCCTTGTTTGGAACCGTTTGATCCGCGCTCCAAAGGCATCTTAGGACAAGCTGCGTCTGCTTTCCTCAGCTTCTATGGGCCTTAATAAAACAACATGTTCTCCTGACTTTCCCTTTTTGATGAGTGGTCATGCCTGTCGTCCTCCAGGAAAACAGGAGCTCATGGACTGCTGTAAGCTCAGTCACACTGATCAGCCTGAAAAAGCTAATATTATTTAAAAAAAAATGCTTCAGTTAAAAAATAATGTCATCAGCCGTGTCATTTCAGGAGGCAGTTCTGCTGACACTTATTCTGGATGTTTGGCCTCGCTCGATAAACGCCCTCAAATAAAAGCTGATTGGATTTGACTGAAATTTCTATGCAGCAACAACAGACGGCTGATTTATTCTGAGGCCTTTGACACGATCCCCCTTCTTTTATTTTCTCTCACTGATGTTTGGTGAGCGCACTAAAACCAACGTCACTTTCTCCTTTACAGGAAGAGATAAGAGCTACGGTGAGACCTGAGATAAGGCGGGTTGAGCGACCGTGCAGCCAAGGCCGCGGCGGGCCAGGGGACGGCGCCCACCGCAGCCAGACCAACAGCGTGTTCACAGAGGGGGGGGGGGGGGGGGGGACCAATCCATTAGAAACGCCTTACAGCGGTTTCTGCTCGGACTGTCAAAGGGGGCGTCGCACTCATGTGGGAGGCCAACAAAACAACAACAAAGCACTAAGAGACGGGATGTCTTGTAGAGGGATCGCTCTGCTCATATGTGACAACACACACACACACACACACACACACACACACACCCAAGTGTAACGTAATGATGTGTAACTCAGTACAAAGCCCACATCCACCTGGCTGTTGTGGAAACATCTTTTGCAGGTTCCTCAAATGACACCTTGAGAACTCCGTCTGAGTGACGTCTAGGTTGGGGCTGCTCTTAGAGAGGTTCTAGGAACCCACCGCCTCAGCCCCTTTACATCATCAGCGCGGGGGTTGGGGGGGCAAGCAGGAGATGAGACAGCTTCCCGACATACCTTTGGAGTTGAACACCTCTTTGAGCTGCAGGAGCACGTCGGCGAACCTGCGCACGTCGGCGACCAGCTGCATGATGTAGTGTGGGTCCGCGGGGGCGGCGTCTTGGCTGTCCGTGCTGACCGAGCTGCTCTTGGTGGGCCTAGGGTGGCCTCCGGACCCCAGGCTGGAGCTGGAGAGCCGGGAGATGCCCATGGTGAGCTTATTTCCCCCGCCGCCGCCGCCTGATCCCCCTGATCCCCCGCCACCAGAGCTCTGCCGCAGCATGGCTGCCAGCATGCCTTCCGGTCCCGCGGCCCAAAATCCTGGTGCCCCCCACCCGCCCACCCCCTTTGATTGGGCTTTGTATTCAGGCCAGCCGCCGCTGGGCAACAGGGATGGAGAAGGCTGTCGAGAAAAGAGAGAAGAACGTCAATCTGATCACAAGCAACTGCAATATGATGAAATTATTACCCTGCTCTGGACACGACACCCAGGGGTGCAATCAGGGAGCAGGAACGACGCCGCACTGTCCTTTACTTCCTCTTTCTGACCGTGGGGTAAACCCCTCACCACACATAAGGTCAGAGGCTCCCAGAAACAAGTACCGTCATCGACTAGATTCCATCTGCCGTGTTCAAACGCGCAACGTGACCGCCAGTGACATTCAGCCCCGCTAAAAGCCAGTGGGCTTGGGATTTAATGCCAATCTTTACGTTTTTTTTTTATCCGTCATTAAAAGATGGGAGAAGCCACGCTCCCTTCTGTGGGCTTCTGGATGGGCCTTTGTTGTTAATTTCAAAGCGAGGATGAAGACGACTGAAATCATTTAATTCCTTATTCTACTCCTAGGTAAAGAAATGAACGCTCAAAGGGGGTTTCTAAACATCTTTTTCCTCATCACATCAACAACGAAGAAACCCCACATTATGTTAAAGTCCAAATAAGCAACTTCTGATCACACGACCCCCCCCCCCCCCCCCTGCTTTAACAGTCAGGCGGGCCTTATGGTGGGAATAACATCCGTCTGAAGCAGATGCTGAGTGCCAGCCAGGCTGATCAACAAACCGTGAAAACACTTTGATCTAATAAAACATGACTTTCACAAGGTTAGAAGTTACTCTTATAAGTTTAGTGTTCGCTCGTTTACGTAAGTTGTATCATCTACTCGTACTAAGACGTCGTTAGAAGTCTTGATTCTAAGGAAACTTGCGTCTCTTCGTTCATGAGAACCAGATCGGCGTCATTGTTTTTGTTTGTTGGTTTGTTTGTTTGGCGTTTTTCCTTCAAATAAAAAGGGTCTATCAGATTATATTCCTATCCTCACGGTCTGCTCTCTAAAATTGGTCCACTTCCACTCGGGGGCCGCACATTACAATCCACCAGGGGCCACATTTCCACTTGAAGCGTCGCGGTTCCACCTCTATTGGCTCTTCTCTCAGCAGAACGTTCACTCCTAACGAGCCGAGAGAGTTCGGGATTTTAACGGACGCCGAACCGAAGTGGTTGGCGGTAGAAAAAAAAAGCTAGTTTATAGTTTATTTATTTTTTTCGAAATAATACAGAGGTGTATTCATTAAAAGAACACTAAACAAAAGAGACATTGAAGTTTGCGTTATTTGTGAGAGTATAAATCTCTGCCCCGCCGCGGTACTCCGCTAACTGATGAGCTTCTTCTTCTTCTTCTTCTTTTTTTTTTAAGCTAGTCAAAAAGCTTTAGCTGAGAAAATAAACGTACACACCTGCTGTTGGATCCCTAAACATCACAGGAAGGGTGGAGGGGGGGGAAAAAGGTCCTAAAGCGGGTGGGAAAAATCCAGCGAGCGGCAGAGCGGAAAAAAAAGGGATGAAATAATCCACACGGACACGGGTGAACTCCTTCTCGGTCTCCGTCGCAACGTAAAAAGCCGTTAAACTTGAGCGCGGCGCGGCGCGGCTGCTCTTCGTGGGAGCTCTGTTCTCTCTCCACGCGACGCACACTGCAGAGCGTGAAGGTATGCACGCGCCGCGGCGGAGGAGTTTCCTAGTATGCAACACTGGGAACAACAGGTGCCCCGAGGTTTCAAAGGGTCAAGCGGAAGACGTAGAGGACGGCACATCCGGTGCGGCCTTTCAACATAAAACGCCAGAAACAGAAATCAAACAAATAAGACAATAACTAAAGGGAATTTTTTTCTTGAAAGGCCCTCGATAAAGAAGTCGTTTAAATAGTAGTAATAAGATGTATAGAAGAGAGTACATTTATTAGAACATTTACATTTGCTGTGAAAAAAAGATATAAATCACAAGACGCAAGTCAAACCTAATTGCAGTCACAGATGGAGAGTTAGTAAGAAAATTATCAAAGTAAGCCAGACTACAGTTCTGAATGGTGGCTTTTCTGTTTTTAATTTTTTTATTTTTATTGTGAGCACAGATTAACACAACCTGGTCATAAATAAATAGATGCATGAATCAGAATAAGAACCACGTTTAATCAGGTTGCTTCACGCCACCAGGAATTCGACTTTGTTTCCACCTTGCTGTCAATGAAGAGATTCAAGCACAACATACAAAAAAGGTAAATGAATTTTTTTTGTTCTCCATAAGAATTTATACATTTTCAAGAAAAAAGGGAAGACATGGCTGAATTGGGGCAAATATAGATCGTGTAGACCTGGGTGCTCTGACTTCCAAGTGCTCATCCGATTGACATCCTAGGTGAAGAAACTGTTTCTGCAGTGGCTGGTTATGATGATGATGATGATGATGATGATGATGATGATGATGATGATGATGATGATGATGGTGTGTGTGTGTGTGTGTGTGTGTGTGGGGGGGGGGGGGGGTCCTTTTTCTGACCTTAGGCCTGTAGGTCCTGGATGCCCCGATGATCCATTCTGCAGACCTAGTTGTCCGTTGCAGTTTGGACCTGTGCTGTTTTCTTGGAGGAACCGAACCACATAATAATAGAATTTAGCACATGACCAGCAGACAACCAAATGGCAAAGCACTTTTAGGTTTTGTTAGACTCATTAAACATCCACCAAGCAGAAAATAAATAAATAAATCAATAAAAATTACACAAGTAATCTGGAGAATTTATTTTTTAAGTGAACACTGCATTTATTTTTGTTTTACCCAAAACAAACAACTTTTGTACGTGTGAACTGGTAATGAAACGTCACCATAAAGTGGACAACTGCCCTGGTTAATTTTTTTAAGTGTTCCTCGTTTTGCACTCAACATTTACTGAAGGGCACTGAAGGGCCAAACATTTATTTTGGCCCCTCAGTGCCAGGTTTTCAGTTAGCGGTGTGAACAGGGGGGCCTGCGGGCAAACAGCGCTCACTGGTGACATCTGCTGGGCAGTTTCGTGTGGTGCAGTCACTACTCTGTCGCTTAATTCCCAAAAATGCGCCAAGAAGTCATTCTTTAGAGATTACATTTAAAAGGTTGATCTGTAAAGCACTATAAAATGTTCTTATACTCTCACAGACGACGGGTTTGTGGGGTTTTATAGAATTCATGGAAAACAAGCAAACAGGTGAATAATTATATACAGTTGTATCACTTTATGCTTATATTTTATGCTTATATTGTTAGATGTCGAGCAAAAATAAGAAGATTTTTCTTAATTCCAAAAAGATTTAGCTGGACCTCAGAAGCATCAAGCACTTTATTATTACATCGTGGTTTAGAGCAACCTTTAACTGCAACTGTGGGAACTACAGAAGTAGCCTATGCCATATTAATAAAGAATTCTGCATCCCTCACACTAAGTACCTCCATCTCCTCTTTCACTCCATCCATAAATCTCTCTGGTCTTCCTCTTGGCCTCCTGCCTGGCAGGATCCTCAGCATCCTTCTGTTCTGTACGTGTCCAAACCATCTCAGCCTGGCCTCTCTGGCTTCATCTCCAATGCAACAGGACCTGTCCCTCTGTTGAACTAATTCCTGATCCCATCCTAGTCCTGAAGAAAAGCTCAACATCTTCCTCTCTGCCTCCTGTCTCTTCCTAACCGCCAGTGTCTCTAAACCAGACAACATCGCTCCTCTACCGTGTTGTACACCTTTCCTTTCATTCTTGCTGATTCTCTTTTATCAAACGATACCCCTGACACTTTTTCCCACCCGTTTGAATCTATTCAAGGAGAGCTTGTGTATTCTAGTAAAAATGGAATCAAACAGGATGATCTTGCTAAGAGCCACAGAACCGGGTTTTAAACTAAATCAAATTCCATTAAACACACGAGGACTTCATATCAACTGTTCTCTATTGTTCTGGATTAAAAGAAAACACCAGATTTTTATAATGGGGAAATAAACAGCTGTCAACTGTTTATTTCTCCCTCATTTCTACAAACATTATCCATAGTCTTTCACCTTCCCTCCTCTCTGGCAAATCATCCAGTTCAACAGCCTTCCACCAGTACAACCACCTTTTTCTGCAGGAGACCTGTCTCTGTATCTTTGTCAGCAAACTGCTCAACGTGAGTTGTCCATCTCACGTACTTGTTTCTAAACCTGTCCATTTTGGTTTCTTCCATTCAAAGTCTTACCATGGCGTTTTAAAGTGCGTCGGTAGTAAAGCAATGTGAAATAATTATTGAAAGTTAAGCAAAATAATCTAAATTGAAAAACAAAACAAGTAAAGTGAGGTACTTTAAGTGAGATAAGTTAAATAAGTGAGTCAGGTAAAGTAAGCAAACAGAAGTAAAAAGGATGGATGGATGGATGGATGGATGGATGGATGGATGGATGGATGGATGGATGGATGGATGGATGGATGGATGGATATTAAGTACAGAAATTAATCTGTAGTCATTAATCTGAACAGAGTAAACTAAACTAAAGTAAATTAAGTTAAACAAATCAACTTAATGCAGTAAGTAATCTAGGTAAAGTGAAGTAAGTGAACCAAATAAAATAAATCAAGTAAAGTATTTTAGGTACAATGAAACATTTGAATTAAATGAAATAAAATAGGCAATGTAAGGTCAGTAAGAAGATTATTTGAGTAAAGTAGGCCTAAATCAAACAAAGTAACTAAACAATCAAACTAAATAACTTCAAGTTAAAAAACATGTCTGCCAAATTAGCAAAAGATTACATTTTAAATAAAATTATTGAAAAGCTCAATTTATTTCAATAACTCAGTTCACCTAGTGAAACACTTATTTTGAGTTTTTTGGAAATGTCTTTCCACAAAGATTTGAACCCGTTTTTTTCTTTCTTCTGTTATTCTGACAGTATCATTACAATGTAATACTTAGACATTATATGGCGACACTCCGAATTGGCTTTTATTTTGAAACTCCCCAGGTGACATCCGGTTCTCGCTCTTCCTGCTGTAGGATTTGATCGTCAAGCGCCGCGAGCTGTTAGTAACGCAGCCTGCTGCCTCCTCGGCTCGGCTGCCACCGCTGGCTGAAGTCATGTCTGCCCAGAGCAGCCCGGCGTCGGGGATCCAGGGGCTTCTTCTCAAACTTCACGAGTCCCTTTCAGACGACGACATCCGCTCCGCAGCCCTGAAATGTCACGATATAATCGGCGACCTGGGACAGGAGTGCATGCTAACCTCCGGCGAGAGTGAACTGGGTAGGACGGACCATAACGTAAACAAGCGGCGCCAAACTCCGTTCGCAGAATGGCTGTTTAAAGCCAGTCGGTGCCGGAGCTGCAGACAGCGGCGCCACATACAGACGATGAAGGCGCTCTGCCCAAGCACACGAGATAGCTGTTAGGTCGTCGTGCAGAAAATACTTTGATAAGCGCGATAACCTTTGTTTTCCCCCTCTTTATTTGGTATCCCATAAGGATCTACCGCCAAAACGTCACCTAAGTTCCTGTTGCTTAAACCACATGGCACTCTGAGCAAAACAAAGAGCCTATGAAGTTCAAACCCTGCAAAGTACACACTTCCCAGCCACACTAACAGACCCTGGTCCTATACAGTGTTTTACCAAAGGCAGTTAAGGGCTGATTAAGGCTTCATCAGTTTCTTTCAGTGGCATTAATTAAACTGTTGTGCATGCTGACAGAGAAGCACTGAATGCTGCATTAACTTTGTCTCTGTCTGCCAAAGCTTTGCAGACATCACTGTTGTTCTCCAAAGACTACGGACTGCTCAGCTTCCTCAGGAAGTCCCTGGGATTGGACGAGGTGAGCATTCTGCACTGGTCTGTCATGACTGAACGATCTCAATGTCTGCTGAAAATCTAAAACTTGTTTTTGTTTTTTGTTTTTTTTTCCCCCCCAGCTGCGGGACACCCGGGTGGAGATCCTGCAGTTTCTAGAGAAGTTTTTGGACAAAGTGTCACCGAGACTCAAAGGCTGGGACAAAACCTACGCCAGGGACATAAGAGTAGGCCTGTCCGCAGAGGTTGTCGGTCATATTACAGTCAGTTTGATGCTTTTATCCGTTGCTTTTGTTCCGTCTCGCAGGACATGTGCATGGGTGCGTACACAAAGGATAAAGTTGCCAAATGTCGGACCCCGGTGTTGGAGTTGCTTATAAAGGTAATTTTTTTGTTTAGTTTTTGCACGTATTTGCTTGTGTCGACTGGTTAAAAATAAAGTTTTCCTGCCGAATAAAGCGCCTTTAACTAGAGGTCGGCCGATACATCGGGCCGATATTTGTGTTTCGCTTGTATCGGCATTGGCCGATACGTGCATGTGTTCGCAGATCCATTAGCGCACTCAGGTTCAGATTGTTCACATTTCTTTTTTCATTTTTCTTTTTTTTTTGATCATATTGCTTATTTATTCTCTGGAAGGTCATGTGCGCTGCAAAGGTCTCATGCTGCAACATAGCGTGCACAAACATGTGTTGTTATATCTGTAAATGTTCTACGTTGTTTGCTATCCGTTGTTAATGTTTTTGCTTGTTTTGTTAATAAATGTTTCCTTCTTGTTTAAATTGAGACTGTAACATTTGTTGTTGTGTAATTTATAGAATGTAAAAGCGATATCGGCTTCAAAACATAGGGTGATCGGTCAAAATAACCTGTATCGGCCTTAAAAACCCTGTATTGGTCGTTAACAAGTGTTTGCCCTTATACACAGGTCTTGTTTCTTTTTGTCACAATGAACTGTTTCACTCACAAACCTGATATCAGACAAACGAGAACGTGCGTAAACACAATTAGCTTTTGTTGATGATTCAATTTATCAAGGGGAAAAAGCTCTCCACGCCAAGCTGGCCCTATGTGACAATATGATTTTCCCTCTTATTGCAATTGGGATTTTGATTCTGTTTTACTAGTCCAGGCCTGCTTCCTGCCTGACCTGTAGAATTAAAAGAAAGAAAGAAAGAAAAGAAGACATGGAAGAGTGCTGAACCTTCCTGGGAGTGACGACGATCCACAGCACATCAGCAAGTTAATATCCGAGTGGCTTTAAAAAACTAAAGAACGTCAGTTCTGCCTGAAAGTCTGGGCTTAAATTTGGTTGGGACCTCCAACGAGCAGCTTTATGATTGAAGCCCCCTCAAATGTGGACGACTTAAAAGCATTGTGCAAATGAGAGTGGGCGACAATTCTTCAGCAGTGATGTGAAAGACTCATTGCTGGTTTTGAGAAACGCTCGAAGGCAGATGTTGCCGTCAACGTCTGCCTTCGGCCCATCATAGGCCTGATGGGCCGGCCCCTTTCCCACATGGGGCCGGGTTTGTAGATAGAATCTTTTAAAAGCTGCTTGTTAAAAATTGATATTAGATTAGTTTGACGATCTGAAACAGTGCGGCGTGTATACTTGTTTCACTGCTCTGCATCTTCAAGCATCTCAGCATTTAGTTCCTATGCTGCACTTATCTGGAACAAACCTCCAGAAAACTGTAAAAGTACGGAAAGCCTGAGTTCCTTTAAATCGAGATTAAAAACACATTTGTTTAAAATTGCCTTTGAATGTTCCAGTTAAACTGTTTTACTGTTTTTAATGTTCTTTTTTGTTTCTACATTCTATCCCTACTTGCTTTTATTCCTATATTTTAATCATGTAAAGCACTTTGCATTGTCTCTGTACTGAATTGTGCTATATAAATAAATTTGCCTTGCCTTGCCTTCAAAGTAGGCCTCGTTTTGACATCGCTCATCGATCTCTCTGCAGGTTCTTCAAACAACTAAGGCCTCCAGCGTGGCCGTGGAGTTTAAAATCGGCGACATTTTCAACAAGTTTTACAGCGAACTCTGTCAGAGGAGCAAGTTGCCTGACTCGGGTGAGCCTGTCTGTGCCCCCCTCCCCCCCCGGTCCCTGTGATCTCACTCTGGTGTGAAAAGCACAACCGCTAACATCGTCTGCTCTCGTTGCTCCTCAGTTCTCGGCAAAATCTACGAGCTGCTAGGCGTCCTGGCGGAGGTTCATCCCAGCGACATGGTCAACAGCTCCGACAAGTTATACAAGGCCTATCTGGGGGAGCTGAAAGAGCAGGTTGGCTTTTGCAGATTGCAGAGTCTTTCATTCGGTGCCTGCAGCCACCAAAAGATAAGGGGCGTGTGACGGACGCCGGCAGACTGATTGCTCTAATCTGGAGCGCCCGCTGGTTTAATTCCCCCAGCTTGTAACTAAAATTAGGGATGGACCCGCGTGCAAAGTGCCGTCTGTCGTTATCGCTCCAGTGTGCTGTCCTGATTGAGTCTCTGCTCCCCCCCCCAGATGACCTCCTCAACAAGGGAACCGAGGCTTTTGGTTGTGGCTGGATGTCTGCGAGGCATAACCGCCCTGATGGTTAATTTCACCAAAAGCATGGAAGAAGGTGGGTGTCGCTGCGGTGATCCACTTGTTGATGTTGGGTCTGATGATATCGAGGTAAAATAAATGGTTCAACCGACATCTGTTGTATCTCTCGCAGACCCAGCAACGTCCAAGGAGATCTTCCAGTATGCCCTGAAGGCCATCACTCCCCAGGTTTACTGTCGTTTATACGCTCTCTTACCTGTTTATACACCGTTGAACTTTTTTCATATCTGGGAATGTTTAGACTGACCAACAAAAAGTAGCGCATTATTGTGAAGTTGAAGGAAAAGGAGGCATGGCTCTGTGGTCCTCTGAGTCATTACGATGCAGGACCTGCCTTTAGCTTCAATCCTAGCGTCCTGCCGTCGCTACCAGCTTTTACATTTCTATTTCCATAGCATCAAGGTCTGGACTTTGACTAGACCATTCTAACATACAAATGTGGTGGGATCTAAACTGGTCCTTCGTGGCCTGGGCAGTATGTCCTGCCTTGAGGGGAATCCTATAACCTGACGCCGCCAGATAGATTTGCTTCGCATATCCATCTGGAAACCTTCTGTTGAAGTAATTTTGGGAAGGGGCGAAAATACTGGTTAGCTGATTGGCCTATGTTGGTGATAGACGGGCCAAATAAACCAATCAGATCAACAAAGCATATGACGTACTCGTCAACATGCTTCGTCGTCGCTCGTAACAGAGCGACGACGAAAACACAACCACAAGCCAAGCTACTCTTGCTGCTGCAGGTAAAGGCTCGTTAGCTCAGCAGAGAAATACTCTGTAATTCCGATAAAACTTGCTCGATAGCCACGCTAACACTAGTTTCATCGGCTGAAGCTGCCATGTTCTTTAGACTGAACTGTCGCGCTTCTCGTTGCGTCACACCTCAACCCGCCTCAAAGCCAACGCTGATTGGACGTTCGTTTGGTGAACGGCTCCAAATTTTCTTTAACGGAGAGCAGCCAGACTGATCTGCGAGTGAAACCTTGAAAGCTCGCGAGATCAGGATGGTCTCACGAGGCTAGGAATCCTGGCCTCCAGTCTCTATCCTTCGGTAGCCTCTAGCATTTATTTAGCTCCATCTACGGGTCAGTTGACCGCTGAGGAAAAGCATTCCCAGAGCTCAATGCCACTTCTTTTTGGCATCTTCACAACAATGTGCTGTTTTTTTGTCGGTCCCATCACAGTAAATAAAAGTAAATAAAAAACATTTGTTTGGGTTGGTGGTTGGAACATTATCAAAGCGTTGGAGTTGTTATATAGTTAAAAAAACCTTGTGGCTATTACTTTTTTTGGCAGATGGAAATGAACCGTTACGCCGTCACATTCGGTGAGGCTTTCCTCTTCTTTCTTTTTTTCTTTTTTAGCAAAACGGCATCAAAAAGCGTTGAAACGTTGTTAGATCACAGTAAAATATCCCCTGAGTGTGTGCTTCTTTGACAGCCGGGCTTCGGCTGTTTGCCAGACACGCGTCCCAGTTCAGCAGCTGCCTCATGGACCACTACAGGGCCCTGTTCGAGACCATGTGTAAGCTCTGCGGACACATCAACGCCGAGATGAAGAAGACGAGCTACAGCGCGCTCGAAGCCTTCCTCAAACAGGTTGAGGAACACCTCCTAACCTTATAGAACCAATACAAACCGTGGAAGCGTATTCTCTCCCTCCATTTATTAACCCGACGTCCCGTGCCGTCGCTGAACTCCTCCCAGGTGGCCTTGCTGGTGGCGGACAACATCGAGGAGCACAAAAGCAAGCTGAAGTTCTTCATGCAGAAGTTCTGCGGCATCATCAAAACCATGGACTCGACCCACAAGGAGCTGTCGATTGCCATACGCGGATACGGCTTCTTTGCAGCCGTATGTCAACCGCGGTCTCGGGTTTATTAAAAAACGTCAAGGTCACATTTTTTCCCTCCTGCCGCGGCCGCGATAGTTAGTCGCAGGAGCGTAAACCCCCGCTTTGTGCCCGCAGCCGTGCAAGAAGGTGTGCCCCCAAGACGTGGACCTGATGTACACGGAGCTGATTCAGCGCTGCAAGCAGATGTATCTGACCGAGTCCGACGGGGAAGACGACAGCTTCTACCAGCTGCCCAGCTTCCTGGACTCCATCGCCAGCGTCCTGATTCATCTGGACAAGGTAAAGAGACGGGGGGGTTGGGGGGGGGATGCCTTGCGTTGAGAGGGAACGACTTGCTAAATGTCAGGTTCAAGCACCTAAAACATTCATTAAACAACACGGAGGAAAGACAACAGATGTTAGTTTTCTTTTACTTGCAAGGAGAATGGACAGAGGTGTGCTCAGTTACGATCTCCTGCCGCCCCTCTCTTTTTATCTTCAACAGGGAGGCCCCTGGTTACAGACCTTTGATATAATACACTAGCAGTTCAGTTATGCAGAACATCCTTCACAATTGATCAGTTCTTGGAAACGGGAGTCACAACAGATGGCTGGGTGCAATTCATCACAGTCACAGATAGTACTTGCAAAAACAACATTTATCACGATGCTTGTGTCTGCACAGGGCCTTACTCTGTAACACAGGGGTGTCAAACATATGGCCTGGCGAACAATTTAGTCCGGCCCGGTGGCTAAATGCATTATCATTATAAAAAAATATATATTTAATCCAGTGTCCTGTCTGGCAATGTGGCAATAAGAATTGTTTTTTTATTGCCAAAAAGAGTTCATCAGATTTGACTTTCACAAGTGGAGCAGTACTGCTTTTGCCATAGTGCTCCGCTTGATTTATGAATGTGAATAGTTTTATTATGATTCATGTGGGGAATATCTCAAATGATATGGACACGACAATGGGAAAGTAGGAGAGGAAAGGAAGAACAAGAAGAAAAAAAAGAAAAGGTGAAAGAAAGAGGAGATAAAAGGAAGAGAATGATAAAACAATTATTGAAAAAAACATGTACTTCGTTTTATTGAAAATCTGCAGTTCCTATATTGTCCACGAGGGGTGCTGTGTTTTAATCAGCAGATGGTAGCACTGAGCTTCAGATGTGGAAAATTGATTTTAAATAATTTCTTAATTTTTATCTGTTTGATGTATTTTGTCATGCAGGACAGTGTTTTTGTGATCAGTTCTTATGCATAATGCACAAGTAAATGTTTAACTGAGTAAAGGTATTGGTGAAATTGCACATACTTTTCTTAAAAATGCTGAGGTTATTCATAATATATTGTGTAAAAGAGAAATTCATTTAATATAAAAATCAACAACAAGTCCACATTTATTAGTTCTATTTAATCTAGCAATGAGTTAACTCCTGTGGCCCTCTTGAGATCAGATTAAGCTGTATGCGGCCCCTAAACCAAAATGAGTTTGACACCCCTGCTGTAACATAAGAGAGAGAGATGTCAGTCATCTGAAAAACACTTTAATATCTGCATAAACTCAAACCTTTAATAGTAAGGAGTAAATATGTGATAAATGCAGTGAACATGGTAGATAAAATAAAACATGGAGAGAATAGTAAAAGTGATTCTAACACCAAACGTCCGCCCTGTGTACTCAGATTCCAGAGGTGTACACCCCACTGCTGGAGCGCCTCCTCGTGGTGCAGATCGACAGCTTCCCTCAGTACAGCGAGAGGATGCAGTTTGCCTGCAGCAGGTCCATCCTGAAGGTCTTTGTGGCCGTGGCCTCCAAGGGACCGGTGCTGTGGAGCTTCATCAGCTCAGTGGGTATGTCGATGCACAGAACATCTGCATCTGGTGGCTGACGTCGTGGGCAGTGGATGGGATTTGGTGGAACGAGCCATTCATCTCCCTGTGTTTTACCTCTGTCCATCCACCCAGTGACCAGTTAGTCAGCCATTCATCCATTTAAACTACAGATGCACCGATCCGGTTTTTTTCCCCGAGCCAATCCCGTACCGATACCTGGGCTGAGCGTATCGGCCGATTCCCGATATTGATCCGATGTTACTGTTGAATGAATGAACCGTATGCCTTGGCATGTGAGTGAAGGCATCAGGCTTGACACAAACATTGTTTAAAAAAAAAAAAAGGTCAGTGTGGTCTTTAGCATGGTGCTTTTGGAGGTGATTATTTAAGTTTCTGGCGTTGACTTTACCAATTTTACCACGACCATCTGCAACTTTCGTATTGCAGACGCTGCATGTTGCGGTCGGACATGCTGGCCTATCATATTTGAAATGTTTGCAAATAGCAGACTTGGCTCGGTTTGCTCATTACTAGCTGCTTTCCATGATGACATAACAGCCGCTGCAAACATCAGACACGAAAATCACTCGCCTTTCGGCGAAATTCAGCGGGGGGTTTTTTCTATCTAGATTGGTGCTTCTGGGGGAGCAAGCCCCTGGACGCCCCCTGGAGGGGTTTAATCTTTCACACCTTTTTCGCCCCTGACTGGTTTTCATGCCTGAAACATAAGAATTGAAGTGATTAGATCAGGGTAACTGTTATCACTGTTTATAATATAAATAGAAAAAGAAACAACTGGATCGGAATGCTGGATCGGTCTCATTCATCCGATGTTTGATCCAGCAAATTAGTCAATATTGGAGCCAATATACGATTCGGGTATCAGATTGGTGCATCTCTACCGATTCGGGTATCGGTGCATCTCTACATTAAACCGTCTATGCACCCTTTCGGACTACTGTCCCTCCATCCATCGACCCTTTAATACACCCGTCCAACCGTGCTTCTTTTGGTGACACTCAGTGTTGCTTGGTGTCAAACATGCCACTTGGTGACTCAAAAGTTCACATTTGGTTTCATCAGACCATCAATCCGACTGGCCTATGCGGATATTTCAGCCAGCCTGGTTGATTTTTTTTTTTTTTTTGGGACAAAGGGCTTCTGTCATGCAATCCTACTCCTTAGTCTTGATGTAAAGAGAATACAGGACCTTGTTGCTTCATGTAGCCGGCAACCAGTAGCAACCAGGACACACATGCAGCTTTTGATGTACAGGTTTTCACTCAGATTTTTAAGGAGGTGCTCGATTTTATGCAGCTTTTTCAGGGTCAAAGCTCTGAAACGATTCATCGTTCTTTGTCACAGACATCTGACTCTTTGCCAGGGGTGTGTTTACGGCGTATGTGATATCAACGTGTTCTGGCTTTCAATTCAAATGTTAAACGTGTCGTTTCTGCACGCCTTGCACAGAAGTCCCGTTAACGCCTGCCTTGCCTCTTCTGCTTCAGTGCACCAGGGTTTGATCCGAGTCTGTTCTAAACCCGTCCTGCAGTCTGAGGTCAGTGGAGCTGTTCACACACGATTCACACGACTCTGCCCAATGCAACATTCAGTCCCGTTTTTGCTGCAACACAGTTATTTCTGCTCTTTTTTTAGGACGGTTCCTCTGAATCCTTGGAAGTTCGGACTGGGAATTGGAAAGTTCCTTCCAGTGCCAATTACCTCCCCCTCTACAAGGGGCTTTTGGACTGCGATCAGCTGAAGGTGGAGTATGGTTTTACTTTAGTTACTATCAAGTTGAGAAATTAGCTATGACTTTGTCTGAGGGTTCCACTACATTGGGAGTCTAGTTTAAACACCTCCCTGTTGGTAGAAACGAAGGTTTGTGCAGCAGAGCTTTGTATTTGGCGTCGTTTCTCTCGCAGGATTCTGGATTTTTAGACGGCGCCTTTGAAAGTCAGAACGCCGCCCTCGGCTCTTTGAGCCGTCTTCTGTACGAAGAGTTGGTCAAGTCAATTCTTCGCATTGTGGAAAAGTTGGACCTGTCCGTGCAGAAAATAGCAACAGGAGAAGAGGTGGGGTCTGGTCTTTATCTTTCTACGTCTCTCTCTGGTGATCCCGACTAACCGTCGGCGCTTGCCTTTGTGTGGGACAGGACCCGGACGACGCGGCACACGTCCTGCCCTCCTCCGACCCCACGGCTCACCTGCTGCCCAATAAGATCAAAGACTTCACCGCTTTCATCAACCTGGTCGACTTCTGCAGGTACAGAGACGTGGCCGGGCGCGCCTCGAGCTCAGCTCTGTGGTCAGATCACCCAAACATCCTTATGTTAAAGTCTTTGAACACAGCAAGGTTGTAGTTTTTTTTAACCATCACTTAATTAGCTCTAAACTGAGGAGGACTTTGATTTTCTGCTCCTCTGCAGCGAGCTGCTGCTGAACAAGCACACGGAGTATTTCCACTGCTGGATGTATCCCCTGAGCCACGAGCTGATCCTGCACTCCATACGCAATCCCCTCGTCAGCGGCTTCTACAAGCTGCTCTCAGTCGCCATGAAAGTCGCCAAGAAGATCAAGTACTACCAGGTCGTAACTCCTATATTCAACTTGTATTTCATTTGTGTTAAAAAAAAAAAACGCACTTAATGAACCGTTCGTTTTAACATTACAACACACGCACACCTTAGGTTGCCGTGTAGGATGATTAATGTGAATGTTTCTTTGATCAGGGCGTGGCTGTGAGAAGCTCTGCGTCCCCTCAGGATGACACCGTCAGGAGGGCGTGCTTTGCTCTCTTCTCAAAGTTTGGAAAAGAGGTACCTTCCCGTCGTGGAGCTCTTAGGCTACTTTCACACTGCAGGCCTCGAGGCTCAGTTCCGATTTTTTTGGTGAAATCGGATTTTTCTGCGTGTCCGTTTGCATTTCCAAATATATGCGACTTGTATGTGATCTCCTGTGTGAACTGAAGTCGTACAACTTAAGTGTCCTGTAAGCACAGTTGAGGACGTGATTACGTCACACGTAGCAAGCGTCCTCAGTGTTTGTGGAAGTAAAGATGGATTGTGATGCTGGCGCGCATTTTGCGATCTTTAATTTCTTTTTTTCTAACCGGAGCTTTCCCTCCATTGACTGCTCTTCTCATTGTAGTCCACTATGGGTGTCGTCTTTCTTCCCGCTTCTGCACAGCAGGACGCAGAATAGTGACGTTTGTTGAGTATCGTGACGTACAGGTCGGATAAATGCGACCCGGCCGTACAGACACAGGTCACATTTGAAAAGATCAGATACGTATCGGATTCAGGAACACATATCCAAGTGGCCTGGGTCGCATTTGAAAAAATCTGATCTGTGCTGTTCAGACTGTCATAAAGATCAGATACAGGTCGCATATGGGCAAAACAAATCGGACTTGGGTCACTTCAGGCTGCAGTGTGAACGCAGCCTTAGCTGTTGGGGGGCGTTGCCTGGGACACATTGTCTCCCTCGTGCTTCTCTCCAGGTGTGTGTCCGGATGAAGCAGTACAAGGATGAGCTGCTGGCCTCCTGCTTGACCTTCGTCCTCTCGCTGCACCACAGCATTGTTGCTCTGGACATGAAGGCCTACTGCCCGGCTCTGGAGGTAACCGCTCCTTTAAATCTCTTCTGTTTTAGCGAGGTAGATGGGGTTTAAGAATCAAATGATAAGTTAACATAGAAGCCAACAGTTTATAAGGAAGGATAAATGATGGAAATGTCCGGCTGCTTTTGTCTCTGTTGACACTTGCTGCACAGACTCAGCAACTTGATGAACTGTCTGGTTTTAAAGACGTTCACTTTTTTTTTTATGTGTCCTGTCTGGCAGTGTAGCTTTAAGAATTGCTGTCTTAATGCCAAAGAGAGCCCAACAGATTTGCATGTTGTTCTCAAGTGCGTTTAAAACTGGGAGGGCTGAAAAGGGGGGGGCCGCCCGGCGCACTTCACATTTGTTCCCGAATGGTTCCAGACGGCGCTGAGGCTGGGTCTGAGTCACGCTCCTCTGGCCAACGCAGCCTTGGACGCCCTCGAGGACTGGTCCTCCCACCTCCCCCCAGAGACCATGCAGCCCTGCTACGCCGACATCCTGCCGCTGCTGGACGGATACCTGAAAACCACCTCCTCCAGCGGTAGGAAGCACCGAGGGGGATGCTGGGGCTCCTTTGGTGGTTTTTTTTTTTTTCTTCACCCTGTGTCAGCTGAAGGTCTAAATCCGATCCTTTCTGCTTCAGACAAAGATGAAAGCAACTGGGAGGTGATGTCCTCTTTGTCTTCAACACGTGAGAAAGGATACAGCCGAGTGCTGAGGAGGCTCCTGAAGAAATCCAACCAGCTTTCCACGGTGAGAGATGAGGAGAGAAAAACTGGCTCTGATTTAATTCACCCCCCCTGGACTCCAAAAAGTCATAAACTATTTAGCGATGTGCAACAAAAATGTTGAAAAGGACGTGAATGCTGTTTTCCTGCATCCTTCTACGGTTTCCTCTGTGCAGGAAGATGCTCCTCTCGCCATGCTGAGGCTCAGGGTGGTGAAGCTGCTCGGTCACCTTGGAGGGAAGCTGAACAGGAACCTTGTGACGGGTACAGATTTAAACACCAAGTATAACGTTGAGGGGTTTTAGCCCCACTGACAAAAATACAAACTGTCTTCCACACGTTTCTGACGTACCAAGAAGAAATCCGAAAAGGATTTCTTTATGACCTCTGGGATGGAAACAGACCTTCCACAAACCCAGGTTAAAAAGCTCCATCTTAGTTCTGGGCTGTTTAGGGCTGCTAGACGTTCTGGGAAACTATGGCGTTTCATTTAGGTGTGTGAGCCTAATCTGGAAAAGCACGAAAAAGGAACAAGCATCATGGGAAATAATCGCGTCTTCATTCGTGTTGTTCTCGATCTCTAAAAGTCGTCTGCCTGCCTCCATCCATTTCTGATCTATCCTTCCAGCTGATTGTCCATCATGCTGCCAACTATTCCTCCATCCTCCCTTCTTTCCTCGTTTACGTCCTTCTCTCCATAATTCCTTCAGCCGCACCTCCCGCTTCTTCCCAGTTTGCTGGTTTAGCTGGGAATCGCGTTTAAAGCCTGGCTGATATATCTTAAATACTCTCCGTGAAAATGAGGCTAAAAGGAACGAGAACAATAAAATACGTACGACTCTTGATTTCCTCCGTCTACATCCCGGTATTTAGTTTTAATTAAAGACTACACGGTACAAAGTGGTAGTTTTGTTCAGTGTTTTCCCCTCCCTGTGGCTTGCAGTGGTCTCGTCAGAAGAAATGATGAAGAAATTCGTCGCCTGGGATTCAGAGAAAAGGCTGAGCTTCGCCGTGCCGTTCGCAGACATGAAGCCGGTGATCTACCTGGACCCCTTTCTGCCCCGCATCAGCGAGCTGGCGCTGTCCACAAGCGATAGACAGACCAAAGTACGTCCTCGCCCGCCCCATAGATCCTCCCGGCTCATTCGGGGACTGGGCTCATCGCCGCTCCTCTCGTTCGCCTTCCCAGGTGGCGGCCTGCGAGCTGCTCCACAGCCTGGTGGTCTACATGGTCGGGAAGAGCGCTCAGATGGCGGAGGGGGAGAACAGGCTGCCTCCGATGTACAAGCTGCACAAAAAGCTGTTCCCTGTGCTGCTGCGTCTGGCCTGCGACGTCGATCAGGTACCTACGCGCTTTCCAGTCGAGGGGCACGTGTTTAAGGAGTCATCTGGAGGAGACGCCCCCAAACCTCTTGGAGGTTAAGCATTTTGAATTCACGTTTCTGATTTCTGCTGCAGGTGACCCGGCAGCTGTTTGAGCCCCTGGTCATGCAGCTGATCCACTGGTTCACCAACAACAAGAAGTTCGAGAGCCAGGACACCGTAGCCGTCCTGGAGGCCATTCTGGTTAGTGAAAGGTCGGGACTCCGCCGGTCGGTTTTATGTGCCGCCACGCTAAGCAAGCTTGTGTTTAGGACGGGGTGATCGACCCGACGGACAGCACTCTCAGAGACTTCTGCGGCCGGTGCATCGAAGAGTTCGTCAAGTGGTCGATCAAGCAGACCACCCCCAAGCAGCAGGAGAGGAGCCCCGCCAACATGAAGTCCCTGTTCAAGCGCATTTACAGCCTGGCTCTCCACCCCAACGGCTTCAAAAGGCTCGGCGCCGCCCTGGCTTTCAACAGCATCTACAGGCAGTTCAGGTACGGCACGGAGCCGGTCAACGGTTCACTTCGATCGCTTGTGGTTCCCTCATCTAAAAGCCAATCAGAAACCGAGCCGTATTTCTGACATTTTAGTTCATTGTCACCGAGTTGTTGTAACTTTGTCGTTTCAGGGAGGAAAACTCCTTGGTGGAGCAGTTCATCTTCGAAGTTCTCGTCATATTTGTTGAAAGTCTGGCTCTGGCGCACGCAGACGAGCGATCCATGGGTATGTTCTCCCCTACAGCTGCGACACATATCCAGTTCCTGTCAAAAATACTGCTGCCCCTCAAAAAACCCTTCGAAGGTGAACCGCCAACCCAGTCTCAAGTCATTTGGACCCTGACAGAGGTGTTCCTCCAGGATTGCCTCCGTATTTAGCTCCATCTACCTTCCCATCAACTCTGACCAGCATCCTTGTCCCTGCTGAAGAACAACATCCCCACAGCATGATGCTGGACGCTATGTTCAGGGTGACAGGGAGTCATATTCAGCAGCAGCTGGTGTTGAGCATGTAGACCAAAAGGTTAAGACTTCACTGGACTCTTCTTCAACAGCGGCTACCAAAGACCAGTCCTTATCAAGAAATACGAACATACCAAAGAGTTTGCAGGAACGTTTAAAATGCCGTTAGCAACAGTCCGTCGGATAATTGCAACTAAAAAAGGCTGGTAGTGGAACATCGTGTTCATAGGAAGATGTTCCACGCAGACATTTTAAAAGAATAGGGAACGGAGGTCATTTGAACTTTTTACAGAGTCCAGATAGAAAGAAAAAAGATATTTCCATAGACAAGATGTCTGCTGCAGCATAGCCGACTTTAGCAAAGGTATCTGCTCATAAGTTAGAGAAAACATTGCCAACAAAAGTATCAAGTTCAGTCCTAATTTGACCATCATCTCGTCTTTAATATTTGGCATTTTCTGAGGAGCAGGAGTACGTTCCCCTTGGCATAAAACAACCTCTTTTTTGCATTAGGAGGATTTGGTCTCAGTTAAAATGTCATTAGCTGTATTTGTATGGGTGACAGTGGCACAGGAGTTAGGGAGTTCTCTTTGCAATTCATGGGTTGCCGGTTCAATCCCCTTCTCTGACAGTCTCAGTCGTTGTGTCCTTGGGCAAGACACTTCCCCCTAATTGCCTGCTGGTGGTGGTCGCTGCTTATTTCTACTAAAAAAAAAATGCTGGACAAGCTCAACGGCAATCAGTCAATTGTTGTTATCAAAATACGTCTTTTAACTCATAATACATTGCATAAAATGCATTTTTCCTACCCAGATATAGCTTCTTTAATTGGTGAACTTTTGTAAAATATAATAAAGGTATCAAAAACTGAGACAATGTGCTTTAAAGAGTATGTATTAAATGTTGGATAGTTTTATGGTTTTTACTGTAGAGATAGTTTAATTTTCCCTAACAAATAACATTAATAAACCAGTGCAGTTTAACCATTGTACTGCGTATTGATTTAAAGAACATAAAACCCAACAAGGTAAAAACAATTGTGCCCAGGCATCTGAAAACGCTATTAAGTTTGAGTTTGCGAACGTAGAGATTTAGGAAGCGAAGCATTAAGGAACTCTTTACGATGGAGAACCTAGAAGTGGACGTGACTGGAAGCTCCGTTGCTCGTTTCTCCAGGGACCGTGCAGCAGAGCGGCAGCGCCATCGACCACCTGAAGAGGATAATCAGCCGCAAAGCCCCCAGCCTCAATCAGCACAATGCAAAGAGACGCGTCCCGAGGTGGGTGAGCCGTGTTACACGCGCCTGTGCCGGCTGTGGGCTTGACGGGGACGCCTGCTGGGTGCTAGGGTTCACCCATGCTGCATCCATGTGTTTTAGGGGTTTCCCTCCTGAGGAGAAGCTGTGCCTGTCAGACATGGTCGTCTGGCTGCTGGAGCAGTGTGGCCGGCCGCAGACCGAGTGTCGCCACAAATGCATGGAGCTCCTCTATGAATTCATTCCCCTCCTGCCAGGTGAGGACAGCACACTTTGACGCAGATTTAAAAAAAAAAACACAAAAACAAAACAGCTTTCATCTGGTTATGAATCTGACTATCAATCGGGCTGCGCGAATCAGGGAGGAAGTCTCCGCCGCAGTGGCTAGAGGGCATGCTGAAGGACCACGGCGTGGATTTCCTGATCTGCAGGATCGAGGGCGGGGGGCTCCTCTCCCAGCCGACGCTCAGGGACCTGACGGGACCTTTCAGCGTGCGAGCCGCCCTGCAGTGGATGGACCTGCTGCTGGCCGCGCTGGACTGCTACAACACCTTCATCAGCTTACACATCATCAAGCCGGAGCACATTCTCAGTAATTTCAGCTCCCGTCAACATATATAGTTTTTTATTTTTATTTTGTGTCTTCATCCGTTTCATTGAAGCTCTTCACATCCTCCCAAAGGGTCAAAGGACAAATCCCGCTTCCTGAAAGCCACGCGCTTCTTCCTGACGGAGCTGGCGGCTCGCGGTCTGGCGGCCGCAGAGAGCTGCTTCGCCCTCGGCGAGAGGACGTCTCACTTCAGCCCCAGAGAGGTGGACCAGTACAACTACAGCAAGTGCACCATCACCGTCCGGCTGCTGGAGTTCGCCTCCATGGTTCTGGTCAAAGGAGACCAGGAGTTCTGGAAGGTACCGCTCGGTTGCAGAGAGGTAGCGGCTGCCGTCGGGGAAATCTCCACCAGAAGCTTGACACGGCGCGTTTGTGATGCTCTTCGCAGCTCTTGGAACAAGACGTGTTCTGCGCGCCGCTCTTTGACTTAACGGCGGCGGCGGTGTGCAAGCCGTCCGCCGTGGGGTTCAACATGGCCGACGTGGAGGTGATGAGGAACCTACCTGAGGTGTGCGTGCCTTTACTCAAGGCTCTGATGGCCTCGCCTTACAGCAGCCGCCTCGAGAGCAGCCTGCGGGCCAAAATCTCCCGTAAAAGGTTGGTTCCTGTGAAGGTTCAGATACCTAAAACGTTCATTAAACAATCACAAGGAGGAGAGACAACATAAAAGTTAGTTTTCAAACTTGCAAGGAGAGCGAACGGAGGTGCTTAACTACAGATCTCCTACTCGCTCTAAAGCACACGCTGTCGCCTCCTCTGTTTTTATTATCCAAACACTGCAAAAACAGAACTAAAAATAAGTTAAATTTTCTTAAAATAAGTGTATTTGTCCTTGATTTGAGCAGGTAAATAAGACTATTTGCCAATGGAATAAGATTTTTCCTCTTAAAATAGGAACAATTCATCTCCATCATCCTATTTCAAGTGCAGGATGTCTAATTATCTTATTTTAGGGGTAAAGATACTCATTCCATTGGCAGATAATCTTATTTACTGGCTCAAATCGAGGACAAATAGACTAACTTTTAAGAACATTTCACTTGTTTTTGCATCCGTTTTTGCAGTGAAGGAATCAAATAAGCAAAAGCAAAACACTCTGTGACCTTCGAGATAATACCAAGCAGTTCACACAGTACAGCCGTCCAGATGGCTGAATAGAGTTCATAACAGTTTCAGACGTATTTAGAAAAACACTTATTATTGCTTAATAAGTATTATTACTTATTATCATCACAACATATTTCTCTGCTTTCTGCAATGATAAGAGAGAGAGAGAGAGAGTAAATCAATACACATACATAGTGAAATAATATGGTAACCACTGGTTTATATATTCCAGCAAATATATGATTAACACAATAAACACAAACACTGTAATGAGATCAGTCACATGAAATACACTTTAATATCTGAATAACTAAAACCTTAAAACTTCTTAGTAGTAAAGAGTAAATACGTTATGAATGCAATGAACATAGTAAATAACATAAAATATGTAGAAAGTAGTAAAAATAATTCTATCAGTTCCTGTGAAGGAACTTCACGTTTATAGAGGAGATCAGCACGCTTTAGACTCTGTTTGATCAGTTAAACGTCTGGTGTTTTTTTTTTTTCTCCTTTTCTGTATTTGCTCCGTGGCGTGCCACAGCGTGGAGGAGTTGTGCGAGGTAGACCTGTACGGCTCGGCCACTCTCAGTCGCCACGAGCAAATGGAGATGGTGCTCTCGTCCTGTAAGCAGATCCACAAAGCCGCCATCCTCGGCTCCATTCTGCACAGCCAGGTAAGAACTCAGCATTGTCCATTAACAAGACTGCTACGTGTATTTCTCTTGATGTACCCAGAAATCTAAAAGAATTGCATACATACAGCTGGATCTTAAATATCCAGGGAACTTTTACAGACCACAACCGCAAACCTCAGCCTGATTTGTCGGGACTTCTAATGTGATCGGCCGACACAGAGCAGCACACAGCTGGGAAGTGGAAGGAAATAACACCTGGTTTTCCCACATTTATGACAAATCTGAAGCATAGTAAAGCCCTCTTTACTATGTTACACCTCAATAAAATCAAGTGCAACCAGTCTCATTATTAAATCATTGAATAATTAAACAGATTTTAGCTGTTATTAGGCCGTCCACATAGGGAAGCATGGGGGTGGCAGCATCATGCTGTGGGACTGGTTATCCTTAGCAGGAAGCTGGTCAGAGTTGATGCAAAGATAAATGGAGCTAAGTAAAGGGGTTAAACAATACATCCATCCACATCAATGTGTCGATTAAATGACTAAAGATCCAATCACATTGATGCAGAAATAAAATATTCAGGCATGAGACTATAGTGAATAGGTGATGTATTAATATTTTAAAATGAGAAGATTGCTGTTATTGATTGAAATGCCTGATACTTGTAGGAGCTTAGAAATAAAATGGTCTGATCATCTTAGTGGATATCAGATGATATCGCATCATATCGACCGCATTGATCGGAAATCGTGAAAAACATTGGGATGTCGACATGTATTGTATCATCATCCGAGCAAATCGATGTGACATCGCATGGTGCTAAAGCTGGTGATTTAAGCCCCTCCCTACTAAATCCAGGCCAATCCTGGAAGAAAACCTGTAAAGTGCCCAAGCCTGGGGGTGGAGGCTGACCTTCCAGTTGAAGGAAAGTTGTAGAAATACCAAAATAAAAGCCTCTAGGTTTGAAAAGTATGACAGAAAAGTTCCCATCATCTGCGTTTCTATGCGTTTCTCTTTAAGGATTCAGCCTCGGGCAAGTGTCTCGGCTCCAAGCTTCTGATGACGGTGTATAAAGGCATAGCGCCTGGAGGAGACAGGAAGGCGCTTCCATCCCTGGACGTAAACACCAGGAGACTCGCGGATGGACTGCTTCAGCTCTCCTTTTCTATAAGCCAGCAGGTTGGCCGTTGTGCTTTTTAGCTAACACAGCAGAGCGTGTTTGGGTAACGGCGATGCCTGTCAGTTCACCACATCGATACCAGAGCATTTGGCGTGAAGAATGATTGGTCTGCGTGTGGTTTTCTGCAGAGTGAGCAGCTGGTGGAGTTGCTGTTGAACACCATCATGCTGTCTGTGCCCATCTCAGGCGGCCACAGCCACAACTTCCTCAGCTTCTCCCACGGCGAGTACTTCTACAGCCTCTTCCAGGCCACCATCAACGGCGAGCTGCTTAAGAATCTGGAAACTGCAGTGCCGCGCCTCTTGAAGGCCTCCTCAGAGAATCCCAGCATGGTAGGTCACGTTTGACTCAGGGTCAGCTCTAGGCGGGGGTGGGGGGGGGGTCCTACACGGTCCACAGTCGGAGGGAAAGGACGAACTCTGAGCTTTGAGTTAAGAAGTTGTCAATTTGGAAAAGGAAATTAGGGCATGGGAAAATATTTATTTCTTTGTTCCGCATGCCTGACATCCATCCATTATTTTGTCTGTTCGTCCATCCTTCCATCCATCCATCCTTCCTTCCATCCATCCATTATTCTGTCTGTTCATCCATCCATCCATCCATCCATCCTTCCTTCCACCCATCCATTATTTTGCCTGTTCGTCCATCTTTCCATCCATCCATCCATCCATCCTTCCTTCCATCCATCCATTATTCTGTCTGTTCATCCATCCATCCAACCAACCAACCAACCAATCGTCCAACCAACCAATCATCCATCCATTATTTTGTCTGTTCGTCCATCCTTCCATCCATCCATCCATCCTTCCATCCATCCAGCCTTCCTTCCATCCATCCATTATTTTGTCTGTTCGTCCATCCTTCCATCCATCCATCCTTCCTTCCATCCATCCATTATTTTGTCTGTTTGTCCATCCATCCATCCATCCATCCTTCCTTCATCCATCCATTATTCTGTCTGTTCATCCATCCAACCATCCTTCCATCCATCCATTATTCTGTCTGTTCATCCATCCATCCTTCCATCCATTATTCTGTCTGTTCATCCATCCATCCATCCATCCAACCAACCAACCAACCAACCAATCGTCCAACCATCCTTCCATCCATCCATTATTCTGTCTGTTCATCCATCCATCCAACCAACCATCCTTCCTTCCATCCATCCATCCATCCATCCAACCAACCATCCATCCATCCATCCAGCCTTCCTTCCATCCATCCATTATTTTGTCTGTTCGTCCAGCCTTCCATCCATCCATCCATCCATCCATCCTTCCATCCATCCATTATTTTGTCTGTTTGTCCATCCATCCATCCATCCATCCATCCATCCATCCATCCATCCATCCATCCAACCATCCATCCTTCCATCCATTATTCTGTCTGTTCATCCATCCAGCCACCCAACCATCCTTCCTTCCATCTATCCAACCATCCTTCCATCCATCCATCCATCCATCCATCCATCCATCCATCCATCCATCCATCCATCCAACCATCCATCCTTCCATCCATTATTCTGTCTGTTCATCCATCCAGCCACCCAACCATCCTTCCTTCCATCTATCCAACCATCCTTCCATCCATCCATCCATCCATCCATCCATCCAGCCAGCCAGCCAGCCATCCAACCAATACCTCTATCAATCTATCTGCCACTCATCTTTCTTTCCATCACCCCATCCTTTTATCTCTTCGTTCATTCATAAATCCAGTCATCTGTCGTGTCACTCTTCTATTAATCTATATGTCCGTCCATTCATCCATCCTTCCATCACGCCACCACTGTATCTGTTCATCCTTAAATCAACCATTTGCAGTTCCTCCAGTGTTTTCTCCCACATCCAGCCAGGCCAATGTGGAAAGCTCTGCTATACAGTCCAGTTTTGTTATTTCTACCTTAATATTTGGAATAAAGGGGCCGAGATCCTTGGAACTGTGGGCGTTGTACAGGAACCCTGTAAAGGTCATGTCCTCCAGTCCTGCTTGTGCTACAGCGATGGCTTCTCCGTGTCCCTCAGGTGAGCGTGTTGCTGAACGGCATGCTGGACCACAGCTTTAGGGAGCGCTCTGTGAGGAAGACGCAGGGCCAGAAGCTGGTGGAAGAGGTTCTGAGGAGGTGGATGAGTCTGCAGTCGTGGTGGGAGGGACCCTCGTCTACTTCAGAGAGTAAAACCGCCACCCTCCTCCTGCTCGCCAAGCTCCTCCAGGTGGAATAAAAAAGCAAACAAAGCGGTCCAATGTGAGGAGGCCAACTTGCTTGACTGTAGCCTGATGAGCATCTTCTGTCTACCTAGATCGACTCCTCCGTTTGCTCCGACGTAAACCACAAGGCGTTCCAGCAGGTGTTTTCCACCTTCACCCTGCTGCTGGTCGATATGAATCTACCTCTGAATCTCAAGGTATCCCGTCTTTACCTTCATTTTGTTCAAATCCTGCAGGCGCTTGAGTTTAACAGCGGAACCCTTCTGATCCCGTCAGAGCCAGGCCCTGTTGGTGCTGCCTTTCTTCACGACGCTGGGAGATGAGCCGCTCGCTGGGCTGCAGAAAGCTCTCGACGCTCTGGTCGCCTCCCACTTCCCCATGCAGTCCGATGAGTTCGCCAAGGGCTCGCTTCACCGCAACAACTACATGGACTGTATCCGCAAGGTCAGGTTACAGTCCGGAGAAAAGTTACAGTGGGGTGGAGTTTAACGGGATGTACGTCAGTCGCTTTTCTAATGGAGCGCCATCAGTTCATCCTTCTGTGTTCATGTTTTTTACCCTAAAATGGAGTTTTAAGAAATATGTTCTTCTTATCTGAAGACCGACATCTAAAAAACGGTCCTGAATCTCCTGCTTTGCATCAATTTCTCACATTGCAGTTTACAAAAAAATCACAAAAGACAATTCTAGCAGAGACTAAGGGACCGTGAATTTGAAGAAAGTAAGTAAATTACGTCCATTGACATGAACTCGCAAAAAAACAAATATGATTTGACCATTTTATTTCTAAGCAGGCATTTGAATCAAAAACATCATTCCTTTAATTTCAAAATAATAATAATAATAACAGATCAACTGTAAAGTTGATCTGTTATTATAAATAAATGGTGCACCTTTAACAGGGTTTCCCACAGAAGGTGGGCTAATCCTTGCCGTGGTGGGTTCCAGGAAGTGCGCGCGGATATGTTCTTGTGGAAGCTGGGGTGGGGTGCAGTGTGGACGTAGTGTGCGTGGAGCCAATAACAGCTAGCGTGTTAGCTTATGACCGGGAGGTTTTCTCCTTTACTTAACTTTACTGACCATTTTCTGTTGCTCTGAAATATCGACGCATTTGAAATAAAAATAAAAGTAAAAACAACGATTAGACTGGCGAGGGGAGGGGGGCGAGTAAAGTAAATAATACAGCAGGGCAAACCCTGTTAAAAATGATGATATGGATCAATATTTACATTTTGCATTAATGTATTGTTTAATTGGATCATTAATCATTTAATTGACATATTGATGTGGATCGATGTATTATTACACCCCTACTCAACACGTGTTTTTTTTTTATTTCAGGAAACCATATATGGTAAACCTGGGAAGACTGACTGCAGTCTTACAGCGAAATTAGTCTTAACCCATGAAGCCTTCACTGCGCAGCATGTTCAGTTGTTTTCATGTCAAAGTGTCACAGATCTGACCTATTTTCTGCTTGTTTCTTTAAAAAGGATGGTGATAAGTAACGTCCCACTTTAATGTCCCACTTTACCACTAAAATACTGATGCACTCCATAAGCTCACTCCATTCATGCCATAATTTCCATTCAAAAAGGTGCCATTCTGTGGAAAAATAGGAGAGAGTGTGGGAAACATGTGAGGGCCTGCTTTCTCCTCACATAGACCTTTAAGAAAGGGATGTCACCCGACGAGGAAGGCAAACAGCGGGTGTGACTTGAGTGTGCTGAAACATAACAGAAGAGGGAGAAATGAAAAGATAAAAGGTGAACGTCTGCGTTTTAGTTGCTGGATGCCCTGGAGCTTTCCCAGAGTCCTCTGCTGCTGCGGCTGATGGCCGGGGTTCTGTGTCGGGATGGGAAGCACATCATGGAGGAGCAGTTTCAAGGCTGTTTCCAAAGAATTGCAAAGAGGTTAGTAAAGTTCTTCATGTGCAGGAGTCCCTGTAGGGCCCCGTGTGAACGAATGATACAGAAGTGGCATCACACAGGATCCTTGTGGACCAAAGTATGGAATCTGATTTCGGGATTTTCTGGTCCTGGATGAGTACGGGAAAAGAAGATAACACTGTGGGAAAAAATATTTGTATTTACAGACTTTACTCGCTATCCCATTGTTGTCCTTTCTGCCTACTTTCTCCCTACTTATAGTTTCTTTCCTACCTTCTTTCTTTCCCTCTGTCAATTCAGAAATAATTTATTTCTGAATTGAAATTAGATGTACCTCCTGTTATGTTGGTTTCTTGAATGGGTTGTTAAAGATGCTGATGGCTGCAGGCAGGATGGATCTCCTTCCTTCTTTCTGTCCCATTCATCTCCCCTCTTCTGTCCTTCCACGTCTCCCCTTGTCAATCCTTCCTTCCTCCTTCATGCCTTTTATCCTTCTTTCCTTTCTTTCCATTGTCCAGCCTTCTGTCTCACTTCCTTCCTACTCCCTTAGCTTCTTTATTTCCTTCCTTGTGTCCTTCTTTTCTCCCTCGTTTTCCCTTTTGCTCTACCTCTTCTTTAGTCCCTTTTCTTGTGTATTTCCCGTCTTTCCTTCCTTGTGTCCTTCCTTCCTTTTTTTTTTGTGTCCTGCGTCCCTCCAATCCTCGTGGCCTTCGCTTCCCACCTCTCTCGTGTCCTTCCTTTCTTTCCTCCCTTACTCGTTCCCTGGTTGCCTTTCCTTCCTCATATCCTCTCCCGCCTTTCCTCCTTGCGGTCCAACCAGTGGAGTTCACAGTTGCGGTTTATCATTCAGAAATGGGTGTAAAGGACTGAGAACTTTAGGAAGTTGAGGCTTGAGACGTCCAGAAGCCCTGACCTGACCCCGGTGCCTGTGTCCGTCCCCTCAGAGCGAGCGCGGAGCGGCAGCTGCAGCTGCTGCGCGCGGTGCATGAGGTCATCCAGCAGGGCGACGTGCCGGCTAGCTCCACGCTGCAGGCCATGATGGAGAGGGTTCTGCTGCCTCTGGCCTCCCACTGCAGCACCAGGGCCCTGAGCGACTTCTTCGTGTCAAACGTCTTTGACATAATCGCCTTCCTGCAGAGTCGTTTCACAAAGGTTCGCCTCTCATCGGCCGTTGTTGGCGTTTGCTTAAATGTAGTTGTTGTGTTTTTTTGGTGTTGCGTTTAAGTGAGAATTGATACACTTTTCCTATCCTTATACATAAACACCAATTAGGTAATTGGTGAATTTGAACGTGCGTCTTTGTCTGTTGAAGTCAAGTGAAAGCGCTTTCGAGCTCCAGCTGCGGAAGAAGAACGGCTGCTACAAGCTGATGGAGCTGCTCTATTCCCGGCTCCCTAAAGAGGAAGTTTACTCCAAGGAGTCCCGCATCAATCAGGCCTACTCTCGCCTGGAGAAAACGGAGGGAAACGAGTTGTCCAAAACCTTGATCAAGTACATCTCAACTAAAATGTCTTTTTTTTTTTTTTTTTTTCTGTTCCTTATTGGATCCTAAATCTGTTTGTTTCGTGCAACAGGTCATGCTTCGAAGCCTTCACGGAGAACATGGCCGGTGAGACTCAGCTCCTGGAGATCAGGAGAAGCTACCACTGCGCTGCGTACAACTGCGCCATCGCCGTCATCAGCTGCAGCTTCAGCGAGCCCAGGTTCTACCAGGGCTTCCTCTTCAGCGAGAAACCCGAGAAGGTAGCGCCCCGCCTCAGTCTGAGCCAAAATTAGGTTCAGGAGTTAGACAAAATGAAGAGTTTTTACGAGTCAGGTGGAAGGATGCAGGAGATTAAAACGCTGTGGTCTGGAGGTACGGTGCGGCAGACACCTTTGGGTCACCACTGACCCAAAGGTCCAGTTTGCTGACATGTATCTAAACATAGTTGAGGTTCTGAGATCTCTGGGGTGATGACTCAAAACAGGGACTGTGTTTAGATCTATGGCCCCGCAGTTTGTCTGAAGGAGGAGAAATGCAGCGTACACTGAAACGCAGCGGTGGCTCAGGGATGATCTAGGAAGGCTTTGCTGAGAAACCTCTCCAGCTGGATCTTTCCCTACAGGGTTGAACTTTTTCACTTGTTCCTGTTTGACTTGCTTCTTGCAAACAGCAGTTTGTACATTTTGTCGATGAGCCTCATTGGCAGCGAGGAGTGACTGTATGGCCATCCTGATTCCCATTCACCCTCACTAACATTCACACTGCTATATGCAGACCAGCTGGGCCCCTTTGGAGTTAAACCCACAACCTTCTTCTCAGGGTGGGGGGGTACAAGGATGAAGGAGATTTGACTTCTTGTTGCTCACAAAAACAAACCAGCTCAGAGTCTGACATGAAGCGTGTTTGACACTAAACGTGGGTTTTTTCAGCGTGAGCTTCAGTCACTTACAGATGAACCAGTTTCTCCGTCCATAGGGGCTTTGGAATTAGACGAAAAAGCCCCCGTTTATACGGAGACACGTTAATGTAAGGATTGGATTTAGCTACTATAAATAAGAATAAATATGTATTTCCAGACTTTTATTCCCTTTCCCTTCGATCCATCCATCCACTGTCCGTCTGTCCATCCTCAGACACCTCTGTTCATCGCTCTTTCACATTAAAAGCCTGTTGAGAACTCCGCCGTAGATTGCCACCGAACTTTTATACTTTTGCGCTTGTAGGATAGGTTAGAAAAGGAAACGCTAATCTAGAAAAGCAGAGATTTTTGGGTTATGAGTATGAGCGAGCTCTCATTGCTCCCTTTTTGTCAACAACACCCCAGTATTTCGAGTCCAAGAAAAAAGTCACAAAAATGTCTAGATCTTTACTAGATCTTTATTAATGCTTGTCTTTTTGCCTTTGAACAGACTTTTTTATCTCAGTTTTTATCATTTTTTACCAGCGAATAAATTGTGTGTACGGCTAAAGTCATCAGTAGTCTCTTGTTGCTTATAAACCTTTAGAAATTGGACCCAACGACAGCCGTAGATGACAAAACCCTGTGACTGAAGGCGCTTCCTCAACTATGTTGCTGTTGTTTTGTTTTTTCTTTCCCAGAATCAGTTCATTCTTGAAAACATCATTGATGTTCAACGCTCCTACAACTTTCCCATTGAGATTGAGGTAGGCTGTCTTTGAAAAAAAGATCGAGCAAAGTGTGTTGAGAGCACAGCTTGACGTGACGTCCTTTCCTCGGCGTTCCAGGTCCCGCTTGAGAGGAAGAAGAAATATTTCATGATTCGAAAAGAAGTCAGCGACGAGACCGGAGGTATAACTCGCTCCCAGCGGTGTTTCTGAACCCTGTTGTTTAAAATCAAATGACATCATTTCTAGCCAGTGGTGCAGCATTGTTACGGTTCAGATCCTAGAAGTGCCTTGCTCAGGAAACGGCTTGTGTTTTCCACAGAGGCGCCCGTCTACCTCTCCTCCCAGTCCTACATGGCCGACAGCAGCCTGAGTGAGGAGATGAGTCAGTTCGATTTCTCCACGGGGGTCCAAAGCTTCTCCTTCAGCTCACAGAACCCAGAAGGACAAAAACGCACCCGGGTGAAAAAGGTTTGCCCCCCGTTTCCTCGTCTCGTCGTCAGATCAACCCATCTCAGTAACACGGGTCCAGGTTTTAGGCCCGTTTCTAATGCTGGGCTGTGGTTGTTCTGGTTTCCTGCGTGTGAAGGAAGCCGAGGACCGCAGTCCCTCCCAGGACGGAACGGTGGATCTGGAGATGGACGAGCTGAACCAGCATGAGTGCATGGCGACCATGACGGCTTTGGTACAGCACATGCAGAGGAGCAACATAACGCCTAACGTCCAGCAGGTCAGCAGCGTTGTTTGCTGCGTGCCCACGCCTAGCTGGGGTCCTTGGCCTCCGATCAAAATATCAGATTATGTTTGTGCCCAGACCTTTGTGTTTTATGTAGCCGTGATGCTCTGTGTGAAACAGGGAATTATGCCCAGTGAGCTCCCTCCGTGGATGAAGTTTCTGCACGGAAAGCTGGCCAATCCAGCAACACCCCTCAACATTCGGCTCTTCCTCTCAAAGCTCATCACCAACACAGAGGAGGTGAGTACCTCTGCTTCTCTCAACACTGCCTCACAAAACTATTCCCACCCTTTGAACAATTTGCTTTTACATTTCACAACATCAGAACCGCAAACCTTCATGTGCTTTATATTGAGATTATATGCAACATTGCAACAAAGTTGTGCATAAATAACATCAACCACTCCACTCTAAACCATGTTGCAGGCTGCTTGCTCTCTAACAACCTTCTAAAGCCTTGACAGAACATCTGGATCCACGCTGAGATGAAATTACACACAGACGGGCTCTATTTGCTAGTTAGGGGACTTCTGGAGCCATAAAGGCTTACTAAAAAACGCAGGCAAACTTTTCAGGTTTTAATTGTAAAAAAACGTTTAAAACCATACGTCACTATTCCTGCGCTCCATAGTCGTCCACTGGTTTGTGTTGGCCAATCACACGGAGCCCTAATGAATGAAAATGGATTATTGTAACATAACGTTTGAGAGCATTCAGGAGGTGCCGATACTTTGGCGTTTCGCTGCAGCGCCCGACCCTTCCCCTTGTTATGGCTGGGGTTCTTTCTTTGTTTTGCAGGTTTTCCGGCCGTATGCCAAGCACTGGCTGGGGCCCCTGCTGCAGCTGGTGGTGTCCGGAAACAACGGAGGAGTGGGGATCCATTTCATGGTGGTGGAGATCGTGGTCACGGTTCTGTCCTGGACCGGCCTGGTCACTCCGAAGGTTAGCCAAACGGCGAAGGTTCAGAAAATCGGAAGATGGACACTGGATCATGTTAATTGCGGGCTTTTTGCGCAGTAATAGTCGCCATCGTTGAGTATAATATAGAAATACAATTCAAAAAACTTTGATGTATGAAAGCAAAGTCATCTAAAAACATTGAAGCGGTTAGTTTTTCACTCATGCAGTCGTCAAAAAAATTTTTATATTTAGTTTTTTCACCAGAAATGTTCACACATTGATGTCTGTTGTTTTAGTCTCTAAAAAAAATAAAGGGGATTTAATTACAGGTGAACAACAAAAACCGCCCTTGTTTAAATCGTTATAAAGGTGTTTTTGTAGTTTAGCTGGGTTAAAGATGAGACAGCCTTCCCTCTTAAAGCCAGACTTTAAAAACATCTGTCCACAGAACATTATTTAGGAAGCCCTGCTCCTCGTCTACAGACCATTCTCTCAATGGAGCAAAGGTTTTGTCCTTAAACACTTCCACTGGAAGGTCAACTTGTAAAGTCTCTCTCCTGTTGTACAGACATGCAGGGTCACATCAACAGCAACCAACGCCTGCTGGAGGACTCTTGTTGACATTTTAGGGTTTTTGGAGACTTCTTTTAGCATCCTGCGGTCTGCTCTCAGGGTGAACCTACTGGCATGGCCAGACATGGGCATGTCTTTAACTTGTAGGCTGTTTTCTGAATGCCTGATTCCTTTTGAGACCTCTTTAAATCCCTTACAGACTCATAATCTTCATCCTCAGACATCTTCCTCAGTCTCACCATCATGATCTCTCACTCTCTCAGGGGCTGTATGGTTAGACATCCATGCAAATTGTACAATTCTTCAACTAAATTATCGGACACTGCTGTCTTTCTGACTTGACAATAAGTCCATTAGCTACTAAGGCCTGTATGCACTTTTAAGCCCCTAAGGGACAATAGTTGTTGGGCAGTACAATTAACTATTTCAGAATCAGAAATACTTCAATAATCCCAGAGGGAAATTACAGTCTTTGTTAATAAGGAAAGCTCATGTGTTGTTGAGTGTGCGTGTTATGTGTATTTATGTGCATTTTATGTGGTGTCTGCCTCACCACCAATTTATTGTCACATAATGACAATAAACTATTTCCATTTTCCTGTGTATTTATGTTGTTTCAATTTTCCTACATTTTATTCCAACTGTTTTGTACTTGCTTTTATTGTCCTATGTTTTAATCACATAAAGCACTTTGCATTGTGCTTGTTCTGAAATGGTCTGTACAACCAAACCCGCCTTGTCATCTTCTGCTCCAGGGAAACCCGCGAGATGAAGTCCTCGCCAATCGGCTGTTGGAATTCCTCATGAAGAACTGCTTCCACCACAAAAGGGCCGTTTTCCGCCACAACCTGGAGATCATCCGCACTTTGGTAGAGTGCTGGAAAGACTGCCTGCATGTGCCCTACAGGTAACCCAGAGGCACACTGAACAGACGTTGGCGTGTCACGTGCCGGACGCTAGACCGTTCACTCTTTTCTGTAAAGAAATGTAGGGGGAAAAACGATTTGTTGAATGGAAGCTATTTCTAGGCCAGAATAACAAAAAAGCTGACAAATATGAGACATGAGGACATCTCATGGTAATATTACCTGTTCTCACACGCAAACACCAAATATTGTGACCACCGTTGGCCGTGGCTCACATTTAGCTTAATTACCAACTGAGATTATTTGAATATTTTGCTAATAATATAAACAAAATGATGTGAATCTGCATGAAACATTGCTTGTAGAAAATGACGACTCCAGCTCATTCTTTATTCTTTCCCTCACTAGTCTAATATACGAGCGCTTTTGTGGCACCGACCCAAACAGCAAAGACAACTCTGTGGGGCTCCAGCTGCTGGGGATCATTCTGGCCAACAACCTGCCCGCCTACGATGCTTCCTGTGGAATCCAATACGAGAGGTGGAACCTTTTCGACGCTTTCAGCTCAGACTCAATGTTATTTTCCTTTGCTAACAGTAATGTGTGGAAGCTTAGGCTGTAAAGAGCGTGTAAAGGCGTTGTCGAGGAGGTTAAATTTGACCGTGTAGCGTTTTAGCTTCATGGTTCATTTCCACTGAATGCGTGTTGTAGCCGAGATGCTCCAGCACGCTAATAAATTCGATTTCCTGTCTTTGTTTGGCGTTTTCAGATACATCCAGGCGCTCAGCAGCAACGTGTCCTTTACCAGATACAAAGAGGTCTACTCGGCCGGAGCTGAAATCATTGGCCTCGTCCTGAAGAACATGGCCGAAAAAAGCGACGTACCAACTTTGTCTCATTTCGCCTGATTAGTTATTGCTAAAAAAAAAGTCATTGAAATATTTTTTGACTGTATCTTTTTCCGTCATATCACAGCAACAGCAAGAACTTTTCAGTCTCGCTGCTTCTGCAGTAACCGCTCTGAAGAAAAAAGATCTGGATGACAAGTTCATCATTTGCTTGAACAAAGTGTCCAAACACTTCCCGCCCTTTATGGATCGGTGGGTGAAGAAAAGCACCGGGCTAACTCAGTCTTCCTCTTTCATAGCAGTGATTGGCGTCAGTGCGTTTTACGCATGCATGCATGTCTGGGTTTCAGGTTCGTCAACCATGTGTTTTTCCTGCTGCCGAAGCTGCACGGCGTCTTAAAGACTCACTGTCTGGAGTGCGTGCTGAGCCGAGCCGACGTCATCCCAGACATCTTTCTGCAGCTGAAGAGCTCGGGTTTCATTCAGACGATGAGCCACAGGTGGGTCCTAAGCATCTCCCGCCATCATAGGGCTCAGTCCTGTTCCTTCTGGGGACGACTCAGCGTGTTGTTTGCCCTAAGAGGTGAAGTAGGAGGTAGGGCTGGACGACACAGGGGAAAAAAAAAAGCATATCAATAGAAAAAGAAATCCTATTGATCAATATTGATAATTATCAACAAATTCAAAACATATGTTTTAAGTGCAGCCCTGGCCATTTTATGCTGTTGCTTAGCAACCCGTTATTAGTTACAGAACACACAAACACTGAATTCAAACGCAACCCTTTTAGTCAACCAACTTTTTACCAAAACTTCAAGTTCTTAAAAACAAAAAAGACTGCGTGCTCTCTGAACTCTTTGAAGGGGCGGAGCCTGGAAATGGGTCTGCGCTTGTGATTGGTTGGGAGGACGTAACGACTGAAATATTAACCTACATGGTTAAAATGCATAAGGAGGGAAAACTTTTATTCTGCTGAACTTTTTATTGACCTTTTCACTATTATCGATATACGTTTATCGATCGATATATACTGTTATTGAATTATCGTCCTGCTCTACTAGGAGGTGAATGAGTAACCTTGATCACAATTAATTACCTTGCCAAGCAACGTGGATCAGGGTCAGAACTAGGACTAGGAATGGAGGGAGGTCAAGGTTTTCTGTATCGGTAAATAACAACAATGGGATGGCAGCAGTTTGTCTCATTTAATGGCAGGGATGCAGGATAAAGTCATGGCTGCTCTGTAAATCACGTCTGGCAGCCAATAGGCTCAAAGCTAAAGCAAGGAATTCTGGGTACTACCCTGGTGACACCTCCCTCCAACCAACCACGCTATTGGCTGATAAATGTGTATTAAATAAAAAGCAAATGCACTTCCAGGAATACATCCGTTATTTCTACCCTGGTTCCTTTATTGCCTTTCTGAGCTGGGCTTCCAGATGTCGAGCGAAATCGGAAACGGAAGTGCACCACAGAAACGTTTGAAACACCCGCGCTTCCTCATGTCACAAGTGCAGCCGCTGACCTTCTCTCGGCTGTGCGTTACAAATGTTTCAGGGACGAAGCGAGACAGAGGGTGTGTCTGGATATCATCCACAAGATAGTTGCCCGCCTGACCCCGGTGGAACTGCAGGAGCTGCTGGGAGCCGTGACGACGTTCGTCTCTCATCCGTCGCCCGTTTGCAGGGAGAGGATGTACGACATCCTCATGTGGATCCAGGACAACTACGGGTCAGTCTTCCAGGGCGCCGTTCGTCCGACAGATCATAGTCACTCACTTATTGGTAGCCCTGGTTAAAATGTTTAAAAGGCTTAACATGAGCTTTGGCTGCCGTACCATGGTCTCACGCTGAAAGCTGCTGTCTGCAAGCATCAGTCTGTATGTTTTCCAAGAGAACGTAGATTTTAACCAAATTTTTTTTTTTTTTTAAAAAAAAAGGCCCACATCATTTCCAAATCCAGCACCTTCCTAACAGAAAGATGCTAAAACCTGGAAGGCCTTCCTGGTATCTGATGGATGTCTTTCTCTCTCTCGCTCTCTGGCAGCCTCACTGCATCACAGAACTGTCTGAAAACTAGGGCTGAAAAATTAATCGAATTTTTAATATAATCGCGATTTAAAAAAACGCAATTTCCAAATCGCAGTCTGCAATTTTTGGCTATGTAACAATCAGGGAATTAGACACGTCCATTAGGCGTCAGTAAAATGTTTAAAGTGGGTTTGCTGCACATGGAAGGGAAGACAGTTGCAGCAGTGAGATAATATAATTTTATTACTTGTTTACTAGTTTATATAATCATACATAGCATTAAGTACAGGTCAATCAGTTTAATACATAGACTTGCTTGTTGGTTGCACTTTATGTTCAACAAGGATTGATGTCCAAATCAACTAAAAGCTGTTCTCTTGAACAATATTCTGATTAATAGAAACATTAAAAGTTCTTGTTTTAAATAGTCCTTGTTTACAAACATCTTTATTTAGACGTCACTTTTTGTTGCTTGTGGTTAACGCAGAGAAAAGTCAAAATTGCAATTTTGGTTGAAATATATTGTAGACAGAACGCAATTATTTCTGCTCTGAGTTTAGATGCTGCGGGTCTTTTAGCAACTAATCTGCACAGCGAGGAAACAAAATGATTTGTTGTTTGTATATGTTTAAAACGACATGATAAATTAAACTGGAAAAAAAATCGCATTAAATCGCAATATTAAGAAAATAAATCGCAATTAGATTATTTTCCAAAATCGTTCAGCCCTACTGAAAACGGTGTAGAAAATTCAACTTTAAAGCTCCTTCCACGTCTGCTTCCTCTGACTGCGTTTGAGACGCCACACTGATGCCGTACATGGCTAGCTTTGTACAGCACGACCTTTTAGATGTCTAAACACAGTCTAGAACTGACTGGGACAGATGGGATTTTTGAGTTTCCGTCTGGTCGATCACAGGACGGACAAAACTGTCCGCTTTGAGTGAGCGACCGATGCTAATCATTGTCCTGCTCAAAGACCCAGTGATGCTCCTGTTTCAGTTTCCATCAGATCTCTATTGATTGACACGTGTCCTGCTACAAAGACTTTATGACGCAGCGCTCACTAATAAGGTTCCCAGGGTCTTTGGGAGGGAAACAGGCCCGCAGCGTCCTCCGCCGTATGCAGCTGTGATGAGATCCATCCTTTCTTTGACTCTATGCCCACCTGGAGTGTTTCTGTAGCTCAGTCACGGATCCCTCATATCAAAGCACACAGCTCCAGCTAGAGTCTTAGTAGAGTTGATGTTTGTGACGTTTAGACAGAAAAGGTTTTATTTTGGCATCACTTCTAAAGCACTGGTTGGCAAATAGTCTAATTTTTGGTGGCTTAAAGAAACGGGCCGGTTGTGCTGAGCCGTATTCGTATTCTCCAGGAAAACATGAAGGCGTGGATTACCTGTTAGAAATGATTAGAAACTTTGATTGTCTTTAAAAAGTTTAGTAAATAAAAATGTCTGTCGTATGTATTTAAAGGAGTTTTAGGGGTTCTAATACATCTGGCAAAGGGAGGATTTTGTTAAAAGCCATTGTTTCTCCATGTGGGGTTTTCCCTCACTGTGTAAATGGGCATGAATCGAAGGTTGGACTTGGCTCAACTTTTGCAGTGTGAGATCATGCAGCTGCAATCACAGCAAATGATTTATTTTTTTTTTTTTACGTTTCATATCTCATATCTTAATCAGCGGATGCAGTCTCTGATTTTACTCGTGTCTCTTCTCGGCGTTTTGTGTCGGCAGCGATGAAGAAAGCATGGCCGACGGCACCTCTGTGGAGATTCTGGAGGCAGCGAAAGAAACTTTACTTCAAGGACTTTCGGAGGAAAACCAAGGCCTCCAGTACGTCGCCAGCAGCCGAAGCCTTTGTCAGACCAAAGATTGTTCTAAATATTAGATTTGTGTCAAATCGACGCTCCTCGGCTCCCGTCCTTTCCCCCCCCAGGCTTTACGTCCGGAACTTCTGGAGTCAGGAGAAGCGCCTCCCCACGTCGACCCTGGAGCGAATGCTGACGGTGCTCGGTTCGCTGTACTCCTGCCAGATAGAGCGCTGCTTCCTGAGCTTGGCCACCAACCTGCTGCTGGAGGTGACCAGCCAGAGCCCCGACTTCAAGCGGAACATGTTTGAGTTTCCTCTGTCAGAGTGCACCTTCGAGGTCGGCGCAGGTTCTCCTCATTTCTTCGTTTAGGATCTCCAAATAGACCCTCTCCAGATGTTTTTATTCCTTTTTTTTTTTTTATACTTGCAGGACTATGTGATTGATTCAAACTGGCGCTTCAGGAGCACGGTAATGACTCCCATGTTTGTTGAGACCCAAAGCTCTCAGGGCCCCGAGAGCGCAGGGCCCTCCCAGTCCGGGGCCATGAAGGGGAAGCTGCGAGCCACTCAGACCTCGTTAGAGTTTAGCCAAACCCAGGCGCCAGGTACTGCCGGCATCCAGCGTGTGCAGCGAAAAGCACGAGAAGTGAGATTTACGTTTCAAGCCGCGGCGCGAATTCAGTTCAACGTCGTTTTTTTTGGTCTTCTAGGTCGTCGCACCGCCTACAACTGGCTGACGGGCAGCAGCGTGGACACCCTGGCAGATTACTCCTACAGCTCCGAGTCTCTGTCGTCGCTGCTCGTGTTCGATAAGAAATCGGAGCGGCAGGCGGCGGCCAGAAGGCCAGTAGGCGAGGGCTTCGGCATGAGGCGCCTGACCGCGTCCACGGATGAGGTGGACAGCCGCACCAGAGGTTAGTTTCAGAGGAGCTCTGGAAAGGTGAAATGAAATGAAGGTGTGGGGTCTTCACTTGAAACTTGAAACGCTGACTTCCTGCTCAGGTAGAAGAGTCTGGCCAAGCACTGGAGTTTGACTTGAGCATTTCTTTAGGTGCCAACAATAATATGAAAGAAGAAAATAACATGTGGAAGAAAAAAATGTCTAAAAATAGTCTAAAAATGTTTTCTGAGATCATCCGGCCAGGTTTACAATTTTGACGGAAACATTTTGCTGAAACCCTGGAGATGCTGTGACGTTTTCCTTCTGCGTCGTCGGCAGCTGAAAACGAGCGACGGAGCAACATTCTGAGGCTGAGGCGCAGATTCCTGAAAGACCAGGAGAAAGTCAGTCTGGGCTTCGCCCAAAAAGAGATCCAGCAGCAGAAACGGAAGAAGGTCAGGCTCAGGACCGAGCTGCTGACGCTCAACCCAATGTGTTTATTCAGTATTCGTGTAGCCGGTGGTGGCCTGCGTCTTAATATCAGCTGGATCTCTCCCGCAGGAAGAAAAAGCTGACCAGAGGCTGCGAAAGGAGGCCCAGGTGACTCTGTATCGCAACTACAGGGTGGGCGACTTCCCGGATGTCCAGATCCCGTACAGCAGCCTCATCGCTCCCCTTCAAGCTTTAGCTCAGGCAAGGCTGCCACTGGCAGAAGAAAGGGGTACGGAAAACCGTTGTGGCTTTGGACCATGAGTATTTCTGCTTTGTCCCCTAGAGAGATCCGATTTTGGCCAAGCAGCTCTTCAGCTCCCTTTTTGCCGGCATCCTCCAAGAAGCGGATAAGAGACAGGATCTGCAGGCGAGTGGCAGGATTAAGGAGGAGCTGCGCTGCAACATGAACACCTTCCTAAATAAGAGCACGCTCTGCTTCCCTCCATTCATAGCGTGCGTGCAGGTGAGAAGCTAGCAACGTGGAGAGGGTCTGGGGGAGGAAACTTTCAGGGTTCCCACAGGTCCTTGAAATCCTTGATAGTTTGTGAAATAAATTCAAGGCCCTTGAAAGTTCTTGAAAACAGCCAAAAAACACCTTGTCCATTAAAGTCCTTGAATTTTTTTTGTGGGGTTGAAAGTTCACACGGATGACGACTCGTGTCATTATTTTACTACCACACGATCTTTTAAAATGATGTTGATTCCACAGACTTTTAATTTGCAAAAGTACGTTCGCTCTTCTTCGTTAGTTGGTAGGCTGTGGTTTAGGCCTACGTGCGTCCAATAGGTTACATTCATGCAGTGTTGCCAACTCAGCGACTTTGTCGCTATTTTTAGCGACTTTTCAGAGTCAAAGTCAAAAACTAGCTTAATCAAAGATGAAAGTAAGTGAAACAAATTGATATAATTCTGAACATCTCAATGCTGCACTTTTTTCCATAAAATTCCATGAAACGGTAGACTAATGTACATCTTATATGTAATGTAGTATGGCATAGCCATGTACTGTGGATATAAATGTAGGCTATGAATATGATCAATATCAATGTAGGCTATAAATTAAGTCCACTTTCTTGCATTGCTTCTAACCCAACAACTTCTATGCCGTTTAGTCTTTTATTGAATTTGCACTGTATTAAAATATGATAACCTATTCAGCGGTCACAGTAGGTAAATGCCGCCACGTGTGGTCCTTGAATTTGAGGAAATTGGTCCTGGAAAGTCCTTGAAAGGTCCTTGAATTTGATGTTCACCAAGGTGTGGGAACCCTGTTTATTACTAAAGGCTGACCAGTGGATCCTGTCGTCTCTTTAGGACATGTGCTACCAGCAGAGGGAGCTGCAGCAGCTCGAGCCAGCGGCCATTAGCTCCACCTGCCTGGTGAGCCTCCAGCAGCCATCGGGCATCCTGCTGCTGGAGGAGTGTCTGCTGCAGGACGCCGGACCCGAGGAACGCCCCGCCAAACGGGCGCGAGGACGCAGGGAAATCCCGCCTGACACCAACAAATGGATCCACCTGGCAAAGTAAGCTGCAGGTTTACAGTCCACAGACTTACAGAAGTGGACCCGGAAGTTAAAAAGGCAAAACGTTCTGTCTGCAGACTTTACAGGGCGCTGGAGGATTACGATGTGGTGCGCGGCATCTTTGGTGGCAAAGTTGGCACAAAGTCGATCACCTGTACGGCTCTTCAAGCCGAAGCAAACACAGACTTTGCTGAAGCCGTCAAACTTTACAATGAGGTACGGCGCCCTGCCTTGGTGGTAGAAGCTGTTGGTCAAGTCCCCTAGTATGTCTAAGATAATGGATCACAACCTTAAAGCTTAGCCCAGATGGAGGTTCTTTTCTTTGTGTTTAGCAGCAATGTAAATATATTAGTTGTTTTTTTTATTCTGGCAGGCTCTGAACACTGAGGAGTGGCCGGATGGCGAACCCACTGACTCTGAGAAGGATTTCTGGGAAACCGCAGCTTTGGAGGCGTATAACCAGCTGACTGAGTGGAAGTCTCTTCAGTACTGCTCCACTGTGTACATTGATGAGAAGTCTCCTCCCGACCTGGAGAGGATGTGGTCAGAGCCTGTCTACCAGGTAACAAAAGGACCTGCAACTCTCAAACTTTAATATTATTTATGTTTTAAGCCAAACAAAACTAGGATCTTCCCCTCTTATGGAATATGCGCTCAACAATTCAAAATGAGTTGTCATCACAAAATGTTTTAGCATTGACGCAAACATTGCATTAGTAGTTTGAATACCGTATTGTTTGGACTATAAGGCGCACTTAAAATCTTTAAATTGTCTCAAAAATTGATAGTGCGCCCTTATATATGATTACCGTACTGGTTGAGTTTACTGACTGATTTTATGTGGTGCAATGCACTCAAACATCTGTTAAAATGTATAAGTATGACTTTGGTAAGCAACGAAGCCGCTCCGCTCAATGGATATTCAGAGCATTACGGTGTCACAACCTGATCGGACCCCTGAGCTGTCCACAAGACTGCCTGACTGTAAAAACTAGAAGTGCATTCATGTAAGGCAGCCCGCACCTGGAGTATGTGCTAGCAACAATAAACCAAGTTAATTCAATATAAAAGTTCAGTTTATTTTGGCCTTATGTCAGAAACAGGGCAGTGTAGTCCAACTACTCTGTCCTCCTGACAGAGACGGATAGCTCTCTCTTTCAGGAGAGAGATGTGTGGGTGGAATGATATTACACACTTGGGATGAATATTTAATGTGCCTTATAATCCGGTGCGGCTTATGGTCCGGAATTTTTTGAGTTATATGTTATAATAAGAACAAAACATTTCATTAGTTTCCTAATATCTTTGTAAATTTACAGTGCACGTTCATCCTCATAACTTCTGAAGTTCTCTTTTGACGGACGGGGACCATTCTTGTCTTAAATGTGGATTTTAAACACCTTGCACTAACATGGATTGGATTTTATCTACCCAACAAACGCCTCGTCCTCTGCCCCAGACTCTGGGGGAGTGCCTCTAGGATCTATGCTCAGGCCCATACTCACATACTCAGATAAACGTTCAATTAAAGGAAAAATATTCATTTTCTCTTAAACTACTGCTCGTTTGCACTGTTGAAAATCAGTGCATTTCTGGTTTGTTTTTTTATTCTTTCTAAAACGGCTACTTTGGATCTGGGTAGATGGGTGCCTTTTCTGAAATTGTATGTAAAAAAACATAGGTGTGGTATTTGACAGTGATTTTAACTTTAAGAAACAAATTGATACCCCAGTAAAGAAAAAGTTGGATCAAACAGAAGTTTTTTATTAAAAGCGAAGTTGTATTTGTGTTTTAGGAAACTTATAATGATCTTTGCTTTTAATGCTTCTCAGTTAGTCACCAGACATAAGAATAATTTCCGCTCATGTCTTAATAGAAAGACGAGTGAATTAAAGGCCTCCCACTAGCATGATTCAGATCTTAGTTGTACATCAGAGGTTTCGCGCTGCTCTTCTTATCTGCATCTTTTGAGAAATGCCTCAAGACTCTGTTCTCACTGTTGTTGCTTAGGAAGCTTCACATCTCTATTAATAGTTATGCAGATGATACTCATGTAAATCTTTGAAATAGCTCAAGCCCAGTCAGATTGTATTTTGGCTTGATACTGGATTATAAACCCTCACTGATTAGGTATAAATTATTGTTTATACCATATCTGTCTTATTTTCTGGAAGTGGAGAGTACACAAGTGTCCCCACAGCATGATGGCGCCATCACCGTGTTTCATTGAGATGATGGTTTCCATCAGTGCAGCTGCTAAAAGCTTTGGGCATGACTCTACATATTTATCTGTAAAGTAGCTATATAATAAAATGGATACATTTCTGTTTGTTTTAAAATCCATTTTCTTTACCACCTGTTCATTGTCTCAGTCTCCTCCCCTGTGTGGTTCTGCAGTATTGCTGTGCGTTTCTCATCTAAATGAGAGCAAAAGAAAATAAACAGCTGGCTCCTGGGTCTAAGAAGCGTCTCTTTCCTGTCCTGTCAGGAAATGTACCTGCAGCACATGATTCGCAGCATGTTGAAGCAGCTGCAGCTGGGTGAGCGCGACCAAACTCTGCTCAGCTTCATCGACCAGGCCATGAAGGTGGAGGAGCGCAAGAAGCTGCTGGAGAGCCGCCACAGCCAGGAGCTCAGCCTGCTCTACATCCTGCAGGAGGACTACGACCGCGCCAAGTACTACACCAACTACGCCATGCAGCTCTTCATAGAGGTTCGTCCCCGTGTCTCCAGTCGTTGAACAGAAAAGGCATACACAGGTGCCAGAAGTTTACATACACTCATCGGCTTGGCAGGAAAATAGCGCTTCTGGGCTTTTATTGATGCCTTTGTTTTGATGACACGAGATTCAACTTTTGTTTTTCAAAATAAAGAACTGAATGCAGAAGTTATAAACTTTGGTGGATTCCTATTATATATATATATATATATATATATATATATATATATATATATATATATATATATATATATATATATATATATATATATATATAATACACACTGAGGAGGCTTAATTCTGTACATAACATTTGGGTAACCTTGTCGTGTGCAGCCAACAACAAGGTCCTTCTATAATCCTGGCTGTAGATTTGATCCCTCTTCCTATCAGGAATAGTAGAACCCAAGCAGCTTTTAAGCCCTGTCTGTAAATTTGAATAGAGTCCTTCCAGTAGCAAAATGTTAGCCTGCTTTGGGATAATTGTCCAGCCAGGACTATCCTTTACCTAGCAACTTCTCCTTCAAGCCTTAAGCCGTGTCGCTCCTCGTTCTGATCACTTCCCTTTCAGAGCAACAGTTTGGATCAGACTATCAAAGCATGGCCAAAGCTTTATAACCGGTGTAGATGTGAAGGAATTTCGTGAACAAGTAGAAGACTGGTCATGATTTATTTGTGTTGCTGAGACCGCCGGCTCATGTGCGACCTGCTTGCCTCGTCCAGAGTTACTCCAGCGTAGATACACTTCTGACTCAGAGCCGGCTGACCATCCTGCAGTCGGTGCAGGCTCTGACCGAGATCCAGGACTTCCTGTTCTACATTAAGGGAGATGGTGAGATCATGCTGTCTTGAAAAATTGCATCTGATGTCATATAACTGGAAATTTAAAACATCAAATTAATTATCCCAGCATTTCTTCTGGAACTCTTCATATTTTGATATTTTCGCTCTCCTGCTGTGTTTCATCTGATAGTGTCTGTGGGCTCTCTTAAGCGCCTCATCGGATCTTGGACTGACCGGTACCCCGACGCTAAAGTGGATCCGGTGACCGTATGGGATGACATCATCACATCCCGGTGAGGATGGGGGTATTATTTTTGCTGTTTCACCCATAGCTTAGAGAGCCGCGGCCCGGCTCATCCCGCCTCCTGTGTTTCAGGTGCTTCTTTTTAGACCAGATTAGAGAGAAGCTGAGGGGCCCGGCCCCCAGCGACACCATGGAGGTGGACGAGGCACAAGACCCGGCGGGCGACATCGAGACGATAGTGAACGACTGCAAGTTCACCATGAAGCTGCACATGGCTGACAGCGCCTGTCAGCAGGTATTCAGCTAGGAAGTGTTTTTTTGTTTTGTTTTTTTTTCATGCCCTCCTATCCTGTCAGACTCACCTTAAAGAGTAAAATCTTCTTTCGTTTTAGAAAAACTTTTCAGTCACCACCAAGCTGCTGAAGGAACTCCACAGGGAAGCCAGAAGCAACAGAGGCTGGCTGCTGCGCTGGGTCCACTGCTTCAGCAGCTATAACCACAAGCGCAGCCATGCGCAGGGGCCGGTGGAGCAGATCGGTTCCATGCTGAAGACCATCCCGCTGCTGGGTAATAACAACCACCCTCTCCTCCCGCATGGGGAACATTTCCATGTTTGAGTAACCTCCTTTTCCTGTGCAGAGGAGCTGGAGGCAGACTGCCAGAGCGCCGAATCGAAAGTGTTCAGACGGCAGAAGATACTCCAGGGCACGTCTTTCCACATCTTGGCCTCGGCTGTGGGCAGAAGTCCGTCCGTCCTGGGAACTCTCGGAGCTGACAAAAAGGAGAGAGTCGTCCAGCTTTCAGGAGCTGCGTGGCCCACTGACAATCCAGAGGTGCCCATAAAACACTTTGGTCTTTCTCAAGCATACTCGGTGAACGGTTTTCCATCTGTGATTCGTAACGATGAAGTTGAAAAGCATCTAACGTTATGCCCTCCATGCCTGCAGGAAGCGGAGGTGGGACTGCAGCTGCGTGCGCTGCGGCTGCTGTGTGAGGCGAGCAGGAAGGCCGACGAGGAGCGGCAGTCTTTTGCTCAGGACTTCGTGGAGAGCAGCAGCATCACAGAGACGTACATGGCTTTGGCCAACTTCTGCGACAAGCTGCTGCGAGACGTCGAGCAGAACGACACCGGTGACTGACCGACTTAGTATCAACGCCGCACATTTACAGGGCCCTGCTAAAGCATTTCCTGTTTCATCTGGTTTAAGCCGTGATCAGGAGTGTGTGTGATGATCAACCCCCTTTACTCTGATACCTCTTAAGCTAAATTCTGCACACCTAATTGCCTTCAGAAGGCAACTCCATTGTAAATTCAGTCTGCATGTGTTTTGTTGTCCAATCTAATGAGCGCATCTGGTTAGTGTTTAATCTCAGAAATACAGCTGAACGTTTTGGGCTACAGGAAAAATGATACTGCACATCACCCTGACACAGCATCCCTATCATACAACATGGTGTAGGCAGCATCATGCTGCGGGGACGCTTTGTGTCAACAGCGACGGAAATGCTGGAAGAAATCCAGAAGACTTTGGTTCTAGGACCGAGGTTTGCCTTCCAGCAGGACAACAATCCTGAACATGCAACCAGAGTTACAAAGGAATGGATTAGAGCAGAGCATTTTGATGTGTTTAAAAGGCCTAGTCAAAGTCCAGACCAAACCCAATCAAGAATTTGCTGCAAGACTTAAATATTTATGCCCACAGATCATATTGGTCTGATATTCAGCTATTCTGCAAGACAGTCAAACATGTTAGTCCCTAGATGTGCACAGCTAGGAGAGACAAAGAGACGAGCAGATGTTGGTTTATTTTATGTATTGTTTCATATCCACCCTGCAATCTGGCACCTCTTTGTGTTGATTTATCACATTAAATCCCAAATACTTTAAGTGTTATGAATACTTTGGCAAGACACTGTAAATATGCAAGACAGATATTTAATTATTTGATGTGTGTGGATTTTTCCCCCTTCTGGGTAACTGAGACGATGCTCGTTTGTTATAAATTGTCACAGTATTTTCCAAGGTGGTCATTTCTTCTTCTCATGCATTTGAATACAGTCAGTCAATTCCCAGAGCTCCTGGCCCTGCCTGTGCATGTAGTGCAGAGCATGCTGAACGCACTGAAGATGAACTCCGAGGAGGCTCGCCTCAAGTTTCCGCGTCTGCTGCAGATCATCGAGCTGTATCCCTCCGAAACGCTGGACCTCATGACCAAAGAGGTGCGTTTACCCGTTCACACCGTGTATGTAAACTGGCCTTCAGATGTAGGCGCTAAAAACCTAATTGTGTAAATTAGGCAAGTATTTTAAAAGAATGAGAGCCCAGTGGATCCATCGCTCTGTTTGTGTTCAGATGATGTCGGTTCCCTGCTGGATCCTGATCAGCTGGATCAGCCAGATGGTTGCTCTGCTGGACAAGCCTGAGGCTGTAGCTGTGCAGCACTGCGTTGAGCAGGTAGCGAAGTGCTACCCTCAAGCGCTGGTCTACCCTCTCATGATCAGCGGTGAGAGTTACCGCTTTGAGGAGTCGGCAACTGGACACCAGCAGCGGGAATTTGTCAACAGGTTGACTTCTTACGTTTAATTTGTTTTCAAAGAGCAATTTTTCATTGTTTTACTTTTTCTTTTTTTTTATGTATAATTTTTTGTGAATGTTTATGTGTCAATAGGCTCAGGAGCTTACTAGATAAAGGAGGCGCTGTGAAGAACTTTGTGGATGCCCTGCAGCAGCTGTCAAATCCTGAAATGATCTTTAAGGTTATTTTCCGTGCCATAAAAATCAAACTACAGCTTTATTTTTGTGTGTTTTCTTTGGCCTGACACTGTTTCGCCTGCCTTTCACAGGACTGGTGGGAAAGTGTGAAAAATGAAATGGAGAAGCCTACCTTCAGCAAGAAGCAGATGGGTGACATGTATGAGGAGATACACTCCTTGCTCTTAGATCCAAACACCAAGGGCCACGGAGTGTTTCGCAAGAAATTTATACAAGTTTGTACCTTACTTTACTGCAATTTATATTCTACATAACAAATGCGTATTTAAATTTTTTCAAAATAAAAATTTCAAAAGTGCAGTTTCTAATTATAATAGTCAGAATTCCTAATTTGTTTTGCATTTTTGCAGTTAATAATAATATTAATGCATTTTTTTAAAAGCGCCTTTCATAACACTCAAGGACACTGAACAAAATTAAAACCAAATGAATGGCAATACATTACAACAAAATCACAGCTTACATCTCCACAGACCCCACACATCCTGCACACATGCTGCTTACAGTTTTATCTTCAGGTTGGTACTACAAAGCTTTACTTGCAAAAACCAGACAACACAGAAAATGTGTCATCCCCATGCTGTCACTCTGATGAGCACTTAACAATTAAGAGTGCCCAGATTAATACCATGCACATTTATACCAGTCATGTCTTTTTTCACTAAAATGTATACATATTTATAAAAAAAAATAATTATTGAACTTTTTTGTATATTGTACTTAAAATCTCTTCACTGAGAGAAAAGTGGAACCAAAGTAAAATCCCTTGTTGAATGAAGCAGCCTGGCAATTGAAACTAATTCTGGATTCTGAAATGTCCTAGCCAGAACAAACTTTGTTCTTGTTTTCCCCCAACTCAATAAAATAATAAACTTCTCTGTTTTAGGCAAGTGCAGAACGCTATTAAATTTCAGTTATTTTTGATACAAACTGAGATCTTAAATCAGATTGATTTAAATCTGTTAAGGAATGTTTTTTTCTTTACGAGTTATGATTTTATGCAGGGAAATTGGGTTTAAAATTGTTATGATGTTTTGTATTGCATGTTTTCCATGCCGTCCATCCTACATGCTAATTATTTGTTATTTACACAAACTGCTCATAACATAATTTCTAGTTGATTGTAATTCATTCATAATAATAATATGTTATATAATTTCTTGTGTGTTTTTTTTTTTTTAAATAGCTTGTGCTAGCTAGCAGGAACAGCTAGCTAGCAAGTACTAGCTATGCTAGCTGTGATGCTAGTAAGAAAATAGACAAAAGACTTTTTTACACCAAAAATTAACAAAATAGTAAATACAAAAGTACAAAATATATTTGGCAATGAAGTATTTATTGGATATTTTATCTTAGGATTCATGCCAATTAAATTTTTACCGTCTATGTGCTTTAATATTTCTCAACACAGAAATTGCTACAGCTGTAACTCAGCTAGTCCATTTAAATGGACTGCAAATGAGCAGAGAATCCCTTTACTGACCTAAAAGTCCATTTCGCTACAGTAGGTAGTACCTCAAGTTGGAAATAATTTTTTTAATATTCCGTCTCTGGAGAAAAATCAATAGTGTATTGAAGTGAGCAGAAGTTTGATATATTTCCTGTTATTCAACTACATGAAGTTCTCATCATACTAATTTCTAATTCTTTATTTTACTTCTACTCAGCACCCTGTAGGGAAGCTATGTAGCATAAGAAAAGTGCATATGGTTTAATGGATGACGTTAAATATATTAACGCAGAAATTATTGAAATACTAGATGCTTTGCGTTTGCTTGAGTTTTTAGTCTGGCAGAATTACATGCCCTTCATTTGTTTCATATAAACATAAAAAAATTGGTACAACTCAACTCTTGCATGTTTACGTCCTTACAACACGCCACTTTGAAAAACGTCCAGTTAATTTTCACTCCATTGTAGTTGACTGCAATTGTTACATGCCTTTTTGAGGTGTTTGAAAAACCTTTCACTGCATTTTGCTGATTAGACTCGGAGGTATCAAACGAGAGGGTCACCTTGGACTCTGTTCTGTTCTTGCAGAAATTCTCCAAAAATGTGGAGAAACTCTTGGGACGTAACGGTAACAATGTTTTTGAGAAGAGGAAAGACAAAAAGTTTCTGCAAGAGGTGAATAATCTGGCAGACTCCATGCGTGGATTTCAGAAGGAACCGGGGAATCTGAAGGAGTACTCACCCTGGTTGAGTGGATTTAAAGCCGATCCATTCAGCAACGAGCTGGAGATTCCAGGTCACTCAACTAGATCACAATCATCCTTATAAAAAACTCAGCATGAAGAGTGTTGGGTCATTTTCTGTCTTAAATTTAATAAAAAGGAAATGTGTTTAATTAATGTAGTTATAATATATAATATGGTATCATTGTATCATATGCCCTGCAGTTATCACAATTCTAATGTTTCAGATGTGAAAAGGGATACTTTTTAAATGTAAAGCTGTTTTATTTCCTCTTTGCAGGACAATATGATGGGCGATCTAAACCATTACCAGAGTATCATGCAAAAATAACTGGCTTTGATGAAAGGGTAGGCAGTTGTGCACATCCACTTTAAAAGAGAACACAGCTGTTGTATTAACCTGGGTTCAGCATATGCCTCGCAGGTAAAGGTGATGTCTTCCATGCGTCGTCCCAAACGTCTGGTCATCCGAGGGGACGATGAACGGGACCACCCGTTTCTGGTGAAAGGTGGGGAGGACCTGCGGCAGGACCAGCGCATCGAGCAGCTTTTTGCCGTAATGAACATTGTGTTGAGCCACGACACCTCCTGCACGCGCAGAGGGTTGCAGCTCCGCACTTATCAAGTCATTCCCATAACCACCAGGTACTGGACCTGTCTCTTCTTCACTCCTTTTACCTTTTAGTCTACATTAACACCTACTATATAGACTTATAGAGGGATATGGTGACACCCCATCAAGCTTTAACGACGTTCTCCCTTTGCCAACTTAATTGCCTCATAGAGTATATACAAGAACATATTACTATTTTGTGGCATTTTTTAAATTCTGTGACATTTCAACGTCATTTGAGTTTGGGTTCCATTAACAGTGTAGACGAAGGTGCCCTGGACCGATCTAAATAGAATTTTTTGGCCTACTTTGTGTTGAACAAACTCTGAATCATCTAAATGTGAAACCTGGTGGTGGCTGCATCATGTCGTGAGGCTATTTTATCTTGAGCAGAGACAAGAAAGCTAGTCAGAGCTGATGGTAAGGATGGAGCTAAAAAGACCTATACACAAATAACCTGTGTGAGGCTGTGGACAACAGCAGATGACTACAATAGACTGGGTTAGATCAAAGCATATTGTTTTTTTTTTAGAATGGCCCAAATGAAGTCTGGGTCTAGATCCAACTGAGAATCTGTGGTCCCAATAAAATACGTTGACGTTTGCGGCTACAGCGTGACAAAACGTGTAAAAGTTAAAGTGGTTTGAATCCCTTTGCCAGTCACTGACCTTTGGTTCAATAACTCCACTGAAATAAATAAGGGGTAAAAAAAAACGATTCAGTGTTGAAGGATAAAACGACAATAAGTTGCTTATCTTTGCTTTCCAGAATTGGTCTAATTGAGTGGATGGAAAATACATGCACTCTGAAAGAGTTCATCTGCAACACCCTGACGCCAGAGGAGAGCCAAACGACAGGAAAGTACGCTACGTATTGTTTTACCGACACTTAGCCTTTCATCTGCGACGCTAACGAAACCTCTCTGAGATTTGAAAGCTGATATTATTAAATAAATCAGGTCTTATTCCAGTACTGTTGCACACTGCATTGATTTCTCTATTTCAGAATATTCTCTTTCTGTTTCAGATGTACTGACCTTTATAGAAAATGGCTCGCCACCTTTAAAGAAGGTTCTTCATCTGATATCCACCTGTATGGACTGTCTTACAAGTAAGCTGGGTGAATGGGCTGCGTATCTCTGTTGTATGTGATGGGAAATATTCATCCCAACTTTACCTCCATGGTTGTCTTTACTAGGAAAGCAAAACGGGCCGATGCAGTCAGCAATTTCCTGAAAATCTTGCAGCACGTGCCCAGTGATCTGCTCAAGTATGTCCGATACTTCAAAATAAATGTAGCGATTAGTGTTTGCCTCTCGGAGGTCGCTCTCTCTTATGTTTTGCTCTCAGGAGAGCTTTCCTGAAGATGTGCAACGGTCCCGAGGCGTTCCTCTCCCTGCGGTCCCACTTCACCAGCTCCCACGCTTTGCTGTGCGTGAGCCACTGGGTTCTGGGAATCGGAGACCGCCACCTTTCCAACTTCATGATCAACATGGAAACTGGAGGCATGATCGGCATCGACTTCGGCCACGCCTTTGGATCAGCCACACAGGTGTGCCTAATGCCCTAAAAGCCCTTAAACGTGCTATGGTTCCAGGTCTGATGAGGTCTGCTCACACCGTGGATTGTCATGCCTCCCTCCAGTTCCTCCCTGTGCCGGAGCTCATGCCCTTCCGACTGACTCAGCAGTTTGTGAATCTGATGAAGCCGTTGAAGGAGTCCGGTTTGATCCAGAGCACCATGGTCCACTCTCTGCGAGCCTACAGGGCCGAGCCGGACCTGCTGCTAAACACCATGGATGTGTTCGTAAAGGAGCCCTCGCTGGACTGGAAGGTAACCAGAAGGACTGCTCAGGTTCCCAATGATCACGTTTCTCCATCATGGATCCATTGCTCTGTGTAGAATAGGAGGTTATAGTATCTGGCCTCTCCTCAAGTTTCATATCTTGACTTTGAGATATACCTTATTATTCATTATCTAATCTGTTACATCCAGATGTAACTCTGTGACCATCCCACTCAACAGAAAGTGACTTTTTAGTTTGTTTTTCTGTGAACTTTCCCCCATTCCATTATGATTTTTATTGAATTAGTATTAAAATTATAATGTATCTGCTTTTTCTACAACACAGGATATTAGCAAACATCTAGCTCAACAGTGGGACATGCTGGAGAAAGAGCTTGATTAATCCTAAATGTAATGAAATAATTTCAGAAATGTTTACAGCTCCTTATTGTACTTTTTAAAATAGATCTCCATGCTGGGGTGGGTGGAGCTGGGGTGCTGTTCTGTGTAATTAGTAAAAAACAAAAAGTAAAAAAATAAATAAATTCATAAAACGATTTTTATTAAGTGTAAAAATTAAGACAGTCATAAAATAAAATCCAATTAAAATCTCTTGTGAATGTCTCAAAGCCATTGGGCTATTCTGCACAACCTCTTATTTCCATATAAATCTGTAAGCTTCAGAATCTGATGGTTGCGTTGGGGACTTCATGGTCCTAATTTGTCTGAATTAGTTTCAGGGATGTTACAAATACGTTAAAAATAATCTTGTTTTTTCCCCCTTTGCTTTTACGCAGAACTTCGAGATGAAACAACTGAAAAAAGGAGGCACGTGGACCGAGAGCATCAACACCAAAGAAATCAACTGGTTCCCCCTGCAGAAGGTGAAGTTCGCCAGAAGGAAACTAGAGGGCGCTAATCCTGCCACAATAACCAGGTACCTGCACCTCATTGTATATTTGGGGATTTACAGTGAAGTTAGGGGGTATAAATTGAAGGCCAAGGTTTTTTTATTCCATATTATGAGTAGATGCGGTGCCCTAATCTGGAATGCACTGCATGTCATTTAATCCTGCTTTTCTAATAATGGTTTTTATACAGCTTCCACCATGACTCCTACTTACCCTGCAAAGATATTACCCGTGTCTCACGATTTGTCTCTTCCAACAGCGAGGAGCTGAAGCTGGGCTTCGAGAAGGACGCTGCCTTCCCAGGGATGCAGGGGGTGGCTTTGGGATCTGCGGAGCACAACATCCGGGCCAAGCATCCCGCTGCAGGCCTGTCTGTGGAGCAGCAGGTGGACTGTCTGCTCGACCAGGCCATGGACCCAAATGTGCTCAGCAGAGTTTACGTGGGCTGGGAGCCATGGATGTGATGTCAATCGCCTGTTTGTTCTTGATACTTGTTGTTGGATGAAATGGTTGTAATTGTTGGGGGGGACCAACTTGTTGCTATGTTGGATGTGAGCGCGTTTTTAAGGTTAAAACATGTTGAATGGCTACTGTCTTGTGGAAATTAACTTTCATGAACTGAGAAACGGAAAAATTGCTGCATTTTAACAGAAATTAACAAAATCAAACCAAATGTAAACCTGGAGTTGTGATCCTGTAAGATTGCTGTAAGCGTCTAGATTCAAATAAAATGTTACTAAGTCGTCGGCGTGTGGGGCTGATTTTAGCTGTGATATTCAGAAATTAGAATCATATTTTTTTTTTTTTTATCCTTTGATTATTTAAAGTGCCTAAGAAAAGTATTCACACCCCTTGACATCTTCCACGTTTGTCACTCTACTACTACGTATGTTATGTGATAGACCTACAGAAAATAAGCTGAGAAGTGGTAAGGAAAGGATGCATGGTTTTTAACATTTCACAAAGACGTGCATCGTATTCATCCAGCTTAATTCCCTAAAATAAAGTCCATCCATAAATGAATTAGTAAATGAGTCCCCCTGCGTGTAGAAATACAGCCGTTCCACCAATGCCTCCCTGGTTTATTAGAGAACATTTGGGAAGTTTGAAAAATAAATTTATCACCACATATAAATACATATTAAACCCATGCTTTGTTAAAAAAGAAAAAAAAAAAGATATGGGATGTGGAAGGACAAAAAAAAGAGACAGCTGGGCTGACATTTGTAATATTCTGGGCATTGTCCAAAGAAAAGAAACATTTGCCGTTAGGTTAGAAGCAGAAAACAGGTCTGTTTAAATTATCAATCTATACAAATCTTTTTATACTAATTTTAGAACGATGAAGCTAATTACCCCCACTACAAAATCACTATAAAATATTGTATTGAAGGACCACTTATCCTTTACCTCAGAGTTTAGTTGTGATTCTCCAACAGGTAGTGTGATCGCTCAAATAAGTTAAATACACACGGGTCTAAAAAGAAACTTTTTTTTTTAGATCTTTCATATCAAGCAGAAAAAAATATGATTGTTCAAAAGATTATGGTTTAATGGATTTTGTTCTGTTAAACATGACTCCTGGACAGGTGTCGAGATCTTCAGAAAGACTGAGTGAAAGTCTGGCCTCTGATTTAACCCTGTTAACCAAGTTACTGAAACCAACTGACTTTTTGGTAATCTAATTTACTGAATATGACTGTGTAAATGCATTCAGGATCTGATAAATAACTACTAATTAGCATTAGTACCTCATGTTGATTTTCTTATCTTAAACTATGTATGAGCTTGACAATATTTTAATTCTAAAAAAAAAATAAACGATCCTTTTGTCTTTTAAAATGTGTGACAGAAAATTTTCAACAGGAAATAATTTACTTCAGACTGATAAATTTCTAAATGAGAGTGACTGATTGGTGTGTATATATATATATAGCTTGGTGCTGGAACTCATTACTCATTATTGTCTAAAGAAATGGTGCAACTCTAGATGTGACACAACCATCTAGAGTTGCATCATGAGGCCGTGGCCTCTAAAGGTTGTTTTCTGGTTTTGCTACCAGGATTATAACGCCACTGGCCTCACCTGTGCCTTCAGACAAAGCATCTGTACATGGGATAAGACTATGATTAGAACCATTAAACATGCTCAGTAACATGTTTTAAAGAAGAAAAGCAGAACTCTTCTGATATACGAAGCATCAAGAGCCGGGCTGGATTATGTAAGGCAGGAAGCGGCAGCTGTAAATCCCCAGGAAAGCAGAACTATCGACACATTCTCGTTCCTGGTAATCTTCGTAAGACGTGACCTGCAACACATTTCTAAAACTAACCTGAAGTCTCGTTATTCCTTTAGCGACGTATAAAAAGCTCCAGAAAGTCGAGTTGTTGTTTTTTTAAATGGTAAATGCTTTTTCACATTATCGATGCAATTACTGTAAAGAAAACAATTGTAAAAAGAAAAACATAAAAGACATAATTTTTGAAAATACTGGTTAAAGTTGTATGTGATGGCTGGTAATTCACAATATTGGCGGGAGGAAAATGTGACTTAAATCCAAAGACGCCTAGTCATGAAGGCCTTTTTGGAGTCTAGCTGGTAAATTAAAAGGTTTTCTACTATACGTCCTGTATGTATTAAAATAAAAATAATCTAAAGAAACGTTGCATGATTTCTACCAGGAGCTGAATCTTAACCTCGTGTAAGTCTCCACTGCTGCTGTTCCTTCCTTCCCTAGCTCTCCTTAGAGAACCTGGGTTATTATAAAAAACATCACCTGCGTTAATGGACGACTCTACACACATATTGATACAAGGACAGAATCTAACAGAAATCTGAAAAGACCACGATCAAGGTTTAGTAATAATTTCCTTTAATATATATATATATATATATATGTAGTGTGGCTGATTCTTGCTGAAGTCCCCCCCCCCCGTGGTCAAAATCATTATTAAAAATGATTTCAATAAAAACAAAAACACACATTTTACAGTTATTAACAGGAATTCACACAAAATCTTGGTAAAAATAACATTAGTAATTATTCTTCTTTAAAAAAATACATGGACAAAAAAAATAAAATAAAGTAAAATATGTAACAACCCTTGGCAACAAGCGGCTCAGGGGGGAGGAGGAGGGCTCGACCGTCCTGACTCGATGCTGAACTGATCTGCATATTTACAGCCTCGGAAAGACAAATTTCAGCAGGGGAGATCTCATGTTAGACCAACACAAAGTAGTGCATAATTGTTAAGTAGAAGGAAAATTATTTGTTTTTTTATTCTGTTCCCCATAAAAACAATCTGCAATTTCCTTTAGAGGCCACACAATTAAATATAAGCTATCAGACCTTTGTCATTATAGGAAGAACAAAAAAACATAAAAAAGAAAAAGGTGCTTGCATCAGATTAGAACAAAATGCCATTTTTTTAGCTGACATTCATAAACACTGAGGCAGAAAACTACCATGGCAAAACATGGCGGTGGCTGCATCATGCTGTGGGAATCATTTTCTTCAGCAAGGACAGGAAGGCTGGCCAGACTGGAATTCACTGCCTCAGGGGCACCGAATACAAGCATGTGCCACACCTTTCCGATTTTCGTTTAGAAAAAATAAACGTCGTAAAAACCAACGCATCGTTTCACCTTCCACTTCCCAACTATACTCTGCTTACCGTCGATCCGTCGCATAGAAATCCCCCGCAAAAAAATACATCGAAGGCGGGAAACCGTTACAGAAGCACGCAAATATCCCACAGAAGCAAGATAATTTAGGGTTTTCGCTTCAATGCCCCTTAGAGGGGGGGGGTTAAAAACACAACATAACTCCCTGCCGAGTGCGACATGTGGAGCCAGAAGTAAAACTGCTAAACATCGTTAAGGGCTTTGGGTTAAGGCGCTGAGAAACTTCCTGCATTAGAGGACACTTTGGAACAAACAACAGCGACGAGAAAACAGACGTACCGTTGCAGTTTCAGAAAATTTACTCGCATAAAAAAAAAAAAAAAAAAAAAACACTTCAATAGGCTTTAAACCCAACTGCATTATTAACTTAGAGTCTGCCAAAGTTCATGGTGCATAATTTGTGTTTGGCGAGGATCAGAGTCATGTTAGTTTCAGAGTTAGGGCACAATCTCACTCTCATGTAGTCGGTGGAAATCATTGTAACCTTCACACGGTATCATAAACACGGTTTGCATATAAGGTAAGCGTGTTTCTGTCGGGCACAACAACAAACTCAGGTCGGGTTATGCGCTTGTCACTTAAGCAAATGTTCTTCCGTGTAATACTTTCCTGAAGCCTGGTTTTGTTCATTTAGCATTTATTCACTCATCATTCGTATTAACTAATGCCACGGCTGATGCTTTGAGCTCTAATGAAGTACCACGAGCAGAAAATCTGATTGGTTGGACCTGGAGTCTGAAGACCCAAAGATTTTTATACACAGCTTGTCCAAAAGGGGCCAAGCCCAAAGCAGACTTCCACTGTCATATAATAAAACCTCAAACGGAGTCATAGATTATCAATAATTAAGTAAACATTTTAACACAAAATGTTTTAGAAACAATAATAAAAGTTTAAATCTGTTGTTTTGTCAAGGCAGAAATAATTTCAAACGCACTTTGACAACAAAAAGAGCCTTTGTAGCCACTCCTGTCTTAAAAACAGGAAGTGAGTACCATATATGGAGAATGTCACGCTATCTGAACTTCTGTATTGCATAGGACAGGGGCTTCACCATATACCAGTTCATATTGGTCTTTTTATGAAAGAAAGACCCTTCCAACATGAACACGTGGGAACAGATGCATGACTGACTGCTTATTGGCAGAAAAAAATTAAATAAAATAAAAAAATGCCAACGTGAGTAGTTTTGCTGCAAAGGTTATCAATGTTGCAAAAGTGGTTGAGCTATGTCAGAGCAGGTGTTAACCAGCAGGGAGTTAACAGCCAGACCACCAAGGCAACAGCAGCTGTCTTTTGTTAGCATAAAGTTTGTCAGCCATAAAATGGTTTTACAGGTTTTTTTTACTTTTTATGTCCCGAGTCAGTAAAAGAAGGTGTCCTTAAAAAGCGTTATAGGGAACCAATAAAAAAAGTTTCAGTCAAATAGCCTGATTGCTCTAAATTAGCTAGCTCAAACGTTAGCTGGTAACGACAACAGTCACATTGGTTACCTTGGCAAGGCGTCAGAACGAGAGATATTAAATGGTTCTCTTTGCTGCATCTTGTGAAAAAGTTATGATTTTAACAGGGGAAAAAAAACATTTGAGTATTAGTAACTAATTTAATATTTATTTCGAAAGTGACCGTTGTATAAATGTGATAATGCCGTTCGAGGTGTCCATTAACAGAAATGCTCCGCGTCGTCCACTAATTACTGATAATGGACACCTCGTCGGGCATCATCTCTTACTCAACAGCTACCGTCGCCAAGTGACCCTCCCGCATGCTGAGCCACAAGCTTCAGCTGCAACTCACCCTTTCCTTTGCCACTGATCGTACATACCCACCCACTGCAAACATGAAGATGACTTAAGAGCTCTTAAAGTATGCTCCACACACCCGCTGGGACAGTTGTACGATTGCCGTTGTTTTACGGATGGTAGTCTGCTTTGGCCTCAGCTCCTCTCCAGCTAGCTCATCAGCCTCAGACCCCTACGCTAACTAAATTGGCTACATTGACCTTTTATTTTTATTGTATGTGAGCAATTTCAGCAAAATAGACTGAAGAATTGATAAAGAAAAAGTAAATTTAATGAAGACAGCAAGAGTTAGCTATTGCAGGTAGGATATAAAGTGCTTATAATCAATCAACAAAACCTCTTGAAAAAAAAAAACTTTCCCTTCAACTAGAGTATAGTGTATTTTTGGATGTAGTTAAAATACCGTTTTTTTTTATATACTTTTTGCGTTACTTTTAAGACAGACATGTAGTTTGTGCTCTAAAAAAATCGTAATCAATTTACTAGCATCCTTAGTTTCATCACATTTGCCTCCGTTTGAGCTTGATTTGTGGATTCAAATCTCTTTCGCGTCATTGACTTTCGTAGGCCGTGGAGAGAGAGACATACTAAGATTCTGGCGTAAATATGCCTTTGTGAAAGTGCCAAATTGTTTTGCTCGGTTGACGTCCCAGGCTGCCGGAGAGCGTGAGGACATCACCCAGCCGCAGTACGTTCCCCACGACGTAGTAACGGAAATGACTTCAACGTATCGGAGGAAAATCCCCAGCCGGTGTGCGGCGTTCTGTGCATAGCGTATATACTGAAGGCATTGAGTTCTTAGCTTCACGACCACACTTAGTGTTTCATACTCTTGGGTCTCCAGCCATTCATGAACTGCACCAGTTTCTTCACCTGCAGCTTGCTCAGCTGGAAGTCTTCGGACAGGATCTCCTCGGTGAGCTGCAGGAGGAGATTGCCGTCGATCTTCTCGGACACGAACAGGCAAACGATGTCGTCCGGCAGGCCGATGAACTTCAGACACTTGGACACCTCTTCGATGGAGATGCCGGACAAGTCTAAAGGCGGCTGCCACTGAGCCGCCGTGGGAGAAACGGGGCGACAGTTTGGAGCTGCGGAGCTGCAGGGGGAGCAGATGTCCTGTCCCGGCTCGGTTTGAGTAACGGCCCCCTGTGGGGCGTCACGGGCACACTCCGAGGGGAAGTCTGGGCACGCCTTGATGGCATTGGATTTAGGTGTTCTTGGTGGGAGGATGGGGCAGGATAAGCTCTGTTTACTGTTTGATTCCTCTATCGGCTTGTTTCTGTACATTTCTGAGTTGTAGCTTGAAGATTTGGTGCAGATCTGGTCCAGAGGGCCCTTCTGCGAGCTGAACTCCCCGCTGCAGCGTGCGCGCTCCCGCCGGTCAAAGTCGTCCAGACTGGACGTGCACGTCTTCGAGGAACTCGGGGTCCTCTTTCTGGGGTAGCTGAAGTAGCTCCGGCAGCTCGCGGGCACAAACTCGTCCAGGCAGCGCGAGTCTCCCCCGCTGAAGTTGTTAGGCCAAGACAAACGGGACGACACGCCGTCGGACGGCGGGCTTCCGCCGGGCGAGGCGGGTCTTTTCTCCATGCTGCTGGATTTACCCCAGCTGCAGGGGTAGCAGACGTGGCTCTGCTCCAGTAGGTCGGCCCCCTCTTGCTCACTTCCTCCGCTGCTAATGGGGAGAAAAAAAAAATAATCCCCAAGATTCATTTGCAGTTTCACAAGTAGACACGCAATCGCATGAAAAGGCTTTTAAAGTCTTACATGTTGTGGAGACCAGAAGAATAATAGGAAAGCGTTGGACTCGGAGAGCGAGTGTCCTGCTGGCGGGGCTTCGACGGGATGGGCAAAGACGGCAGCTGCTTCATACTTCTGGGAGGGATGGGCGGAGCATTCAAAAGGCGACATTCCTCCTTCACCTAAAAAGCACATCGCATCATTTTGAAACAGTTTTGTTAATTATTATTCAAGCCCAGGATACCCTTCAGGTTGCCCGAGTTGGGCCAGTATCACTGTGCCTGCAGCCTTTCCACACGGTTTTTACCCAACAACCACAAACATCAATCAACGTGTGACAGACAGTGTGGCGTGACAGACCAAAATGAAGTCGTACATAGCTGTGAAGAGAAAGGATGATGACGATGTTTGGTATTTTTGACCAGCTTCCCAGTCTGCAGTGAAGAAAACCTGCCATCAGCATGACGCGGCCATTACCGTGTTTTACTGTAAGGGCGGTGTGTTCAGGGCCAGCAGGTCTACCAATATCTTTCTATCAAATGACGCCTTACACTAAAAGTTGTCCTGTTGACTGATTCTCCTGCCTGAGGAGTGATTGTCTGCAGCTCCCCCAGAGACACCAAGGGCCTCTAGGCTGCTCCTCTGATCTACGTAGGTGGGTATGCAGTCGAGCTCTACTCGTTCACAGGGCTTGAGATGTTTAATAACCTAACCCTGTTTTAAAGGTCTGCCAACGTGACCTCTGACATTTCTGCTGTGTCCCTTGGTCTTTGTGTTTCTGGTTTGTTCCCTGAAACTCTCGAACAAACCTCTGAGGCCTTTGCAGAGCAGCTGCATTGATCAAACTGCACACCGGCAGACTATTTACTAATGAAGGGGAGTGTGAAGGTATCTGGGTGAAGGTCACCCTGCATCCTTTCCATTCCAGGTATGCACCAACTTTGCTTTGCTCCGCCGTACACAAAGTCCCAACCAGACACTGTGAGTTTGGTGCTTATGACCTCACTAAACGTGGTAAACGTGGGGTAGCTAAGGACACATGTGGGGTAGTTTCACCATTTCCCCGTTGCATCAGGTCAGTGGTGCAGGATTTCAAAGCAAACCACACAACCGACTGCAGCCGGACGACGTTAAATGTGTCGGACGGCTGAGAGTCGGGGTGAAGGAGGAGCTGGACAAGTGCAGCAGGCGACGGGCGACTCTTCGGGTCCCGGAACAAGATAACCGGCTTTCCTCTGGAGCGTCGCATGAACCGTGCACTAAAAGGGAAGCTAATTATAGCAGCACTTACAACAGAGTGCCTTACACAGAGATTTCCATGAGGATGGAGTATTTTCCCAGGCAAACGTGCTGAGCCACATATTAATTGTGTAGTTGTGCAGTGACGGCAAAGCCAACCGTGTGGATACTGTTCCTCGTCCAACAGCGGCGTACAGCAGAGGACTGTGTGTCTGCCGTGCTGTAAACAGGTTTATCTCAGCGTGGACGGGCTGTGATGGAGAGATATTGGTCCATACTGGTGCTACTGGTGTTCTGCTGACTAAGATTCCAACACGTCCACTACAGAGTAGATCTGCTTGATGATTAGAGGCATAAATGTGCTAGGAGTTACCCAATGGAAATTTAGGGTACCCAAAGGCGGAATGATAGCGCCCAACATTAAACCCTGCCTTGTCTGTAAGTGAAGAGTGGCTTTGGGAGATGGATGGAGCTAAAGACAGGACAACACTGGAAGAAAACCTATCAGAGGAAGCTAAAGACTTCACCTTCCAGCAGGACTACAGCTACGTTTACATGTGAAAACTATTTGATCGAGTTGAACAAGGAAACAATGATCCAAATACGTCGTTTCTGAGCACAGAACCAATCTGATCGTGTCATACGTGCACCAGACGTAGTTCAGGATACAAGCACTCTGACTGCAGCAGCTTCGCCATATTTCCCTAAAAACCACAGAACAAGCTCTGTTTCTGTCTGTGCCGGAGGAAAATCTAAAGTTTTTTAGTTTTTGAAATTTCATTAAATTTAAAAAAAGTGGACCAACAAAGAAAACTAAAACAAATGCATAAAGAAAAAAAGGCAAAAGTGTGTTTGCTCTGTCCTCCGGACGCCCAGAATGGACCTGGGTCGGGTTCTAAGAGCGTTTTTTGACGTAATGGCGCTCGCTACAGGCTTAGAAACGCGTGTCTGTTGGTCAACGTGCGCAGTCAGAGCGGTTTGCACGAATCCGGATGACGTGACGGGAACAAGCGTTCGGGTGGACGCTGTCTGGATAGACGGCCAGCAGAAACCACCGTCTCTCATTCAGGAAATTGTTCTGGTTGAGTTTAATAGGTTCACAACCTTCCAACCGGCCCTTTATTCCCATTATTCACATCCACGTAAACACAGCTGCTGGCATTAGACATGCAGCCAGGAACGTTAAGATCAACCCAAAGCGCTTAGACCTGTAGTTGCAAAAGGTGGTTGTATGTTTTTAGAAGAAAGGGGGGAAAAAATGTCTTTACTTCACAGAGATTCAGTGCTTTATGGTGGGCTGTAACGTAAAATCCCAACAATAATACCGTATACTTCGGACTATAAGGCGCACTTAAAACCTTTAGATTTTACGCCTTATGGTCAGAAAACTACGGTATCTGAGGTTGTAAGGGGAAAAACTTTAAAAAGTTAGAGTATGAATACCTAAGGCACCATGGAGTGATCCCTTAGAGCCAAAAACAGAGTCACTGTGAGCACCAGCAGATCATACAACCATCCACTTCACTAAAGGAGAACTCATAACAATGTGCTGAAATAATCCAGCAGCCATTCTTAAGGCCTGTGGATCCGGGGTGGGTTCTAGTACGCTTTTACAGCAGAAATAAAGCCAATCTAGCAGAAACACATTGAAGGCACACTAAAGAACTACAGCATTACGGATCCTTAGTTATACTCACAGCTTCAGACTTAGGCGGGACAGGCGGTGGAGTCAGAGGAACGTCTAAACTGGGCGCGGCGCCGAGAGGACACGTGACCGGATACGACAGCGCCGCCGCCGTCGTCGCGCAGTCGTCGGCCGCGGCTCTCCCGCCGTCGCCCGGAGGTTTCCCGCTCTGCCCTTTCAGGTGATCCAGCCACAGCTCCTCGTAGGGAACGTCCAGCTTGTTGAGGTACGCGTGCTGGCCCGTGCAGTCCGCCGGCTCGGGGAACTGGCGCTCGCTCTCCCCCGGCTCGGCCTGGCTGCCGTCGGGGGGCAGGGGGGCCCAGTCCCCGCACAGCGTCATGCATCCCTGCAGGTTGACCTCGCTGTTGCCGTGCAGGTTGCTGCCGTACACGCACACGGAGAGGCGGTGGAAGGACTGGGTGAGCTCGTCTCGGGCGTAGGTCAGAGAGCTGGGCACCTGCTTGTGGCCCGGGCAGCCGTTGGAGCCGCCGCCGCAGCTGCCGTTCCCGCTGCTCTTCTTCGGGCTCTTGCCGTCGTCGCTGCGGTCTGCGCGCACGTCCCGCACGGCCCGCGAGTAGCCGTCTATGTCGAACTGCTCCTGGCAGAAGGAGAACCAGCGGTGCACCATGGTCTCCAGCCACAGCTCGCCCTGCAGCAGCTCCTCCGGGACCAGGAACCTGGGCATGGCCGCGTGGAAGGGGAAGTGGAAGGGCACGATCTTGTTGCTCCGCAGGATGCAGCACACCACCACCGTCTTGGTCTGCACGTTGACCAGCTTGTAGCGGTGGCCCTCGCGGATCACGTGCAGGTCGTACTGGTTGCGGGGCGGCGCGGCGGGGACGGCCACGTTCACCGGGAGCCGCGTCTTCTCCACGATGTTCCTGATGGTGTGCTCGCCGTCCTGCATCTGCAGCTCCAGCGGGCTGCAGGTGCTGAACCAGCCTTTGCACTGGAAGGGCAGGCTGATGCTCTCGTTGGTGCGGTGGTTCATGCAGATCAAGCAGGGCATCTTGCCCCGGCCGATCCTGCTGATGGAGTTGAGCTTGCCGATCTTCTTGAAAATGGTGTTGAGCCGCGATTTCTCCTTGGAGGTCTTGGCGTAAAGGATCTCGGCCTGGCCCATCAGCGTCAGCTCGTCCCCGGTGCTTAGTGTTATGTTGTAGACCTCCGTGTCTTCGTTGGAGTCGCCCGAAGCCATCTGAGGGCAAAACGTGGCATCAATAAAACAAACTGTTAGCGGGAGAGGAGACAGAAAACTAGAAAAGGGGTTTAAACAAACATGCAGTACAAAGCCGCTTCGTCGTTTAAACATTTATGGGTATTTTCATTTTAAAACTCCCCTTATTGAGAAATGAAGAGGTCCAAATCAACACAGTTTATACACACCATAAAGAAAGACACATCAGACGCACCTTTTCCTGTTTTAGCTCAGTTACCATGACCCAAATCACAAGGATGCCCCTTCAGATGTGTCTCCATTTCACTCAAATGTTGTGAATGAGAGGTTTAGAAAGCTGCAACATCCTCCTCTGAGCCTCCCAGAGCATTTTAAGGGTAGTAATCTTAGTTTATGTTAAAGCTATGACTGTACAGAAAGGGATAAAAGCTCCATTACAATCATTATGCTGCTGTTGGCATACTTCTAGCAGAAGGCCAGGATCCTGTTCTCTGTTACATTAGGTATTTCTGACTGTGGTTCATAGAACTGTTTAAATGTCTTTTTAATAACCTTTTGTTGAAAATCTATACAGAATGCAGCTGCAAACCAGTACAGCCCACATTCCTAAAGGTGACTAGTTCTTCAAACGTGCTTATCTTTAGTACGTGCTATAAGAAAACATCCGGTACAAACCGGCTGAATGACAAAAAGAGATTTTCTTACTTTACCCTAAAGAAAAGGTAAACCAAACACAGGGATGGAGTGAGACTAAGAGGCTGGTATGCATTATCGTAAACATCTAGGAGCTGATTGGGACTCGTCTGCCTTCCGCCAAACACGCGTTTCCCTTTTATTGTTGGAGCCAAGGCCCATAAAAAAGCCGTGAGAGGAATGCTGTCCTTTGTGCAGCTTCACAGTCTCCCACTAAGCATGGGCAGGTTATCGACATCAAGGTACAAAGGCTTTGAAAAGGTACGCTTCAAAGCAGGAAGTCTTTTCTTTCATACCGTTCTATAGCAGTTTAAAAAGAGTTTAGTATTGAGAAAACACAGAAAGCGAAGGAGAGACAAGAGTTTTCTCACGTTGTATGGAGCGTTGCAGTGTAGCGCTGCTGCACACTGCTGCTCAGCTGGCTAAAACTATGCTCCCACCAATTATAGCCACTCCCAGCAGGCTGGCAACCCCAGGAGATAGCCGGACGCCTAAACCAGCCCAGCCCACATCATAGTTGCATTCTTCCATAAACAGCAGAACAGCAAAAAATAAAAAAAAAAGAATTAAAAAAAAGATCATCTTCAGCGCAACGTGGTTGAAAACGACAAGATTTAGTTGGTGTTTGTGCCGTATTTTCTCCTAAGTCTGTCAAAATCAACTAACAAGTTTTAGATAACATAAAAAATTAAATGATTAATGTCAAAACTTTTTAGCTGAAGGCTTGATTCATTCATTTATTGACCATTAATAAATATTTATATTTAGAAATACAATTGACTGTAACTATTGTGTTGCCGTAAAATAATAAGAATGCACAGATCAACTTGTACTAAATAAGCCTATTTGATAACGAGTTACTCCTCAAAGGCAGTGTTTTTGTTTGTAGGGCTTTGACTTTATGAGAAATATAGCCAAGGAGACTGTAAGGAATTTATTTAATTTTTTTTACTACAACCCTTTCCTTGTAAATACCACAACATATCATGATATCATCTAGAGACCATAAGACCCTACTGGCTCTGCTTCAGCTCAGCTGCTGGCTGCGATGCATCTTTCACTTCTGCCAGCTGCATTTAAAGCCCAGAAGAAGAACCGCATCATCAGCAAAACTTCTCTCCCCATTTAAACATCTATAGAGAGAATTTCGCTCCGTTATTGTTGCAAGCAAAGAACAGGTTTTGTAAATGGAAATTTGGAAGAACAAAAAATGCAATCCAGAAACTTTTTTTCTGAACGTTGCAACTTTTTAATAAAGGCCGACAGATGGCAAACAACTCACAGCCTCCTATAAAACGTGCAGGAAAACGCTCACGGATAAACCCAGAAACGCATCGTTCCCGTTTCCCTGTAGGCAGAAACAAGCACTGCGGCAGAGGGAGAGCTGCGCATGTGGTCTGAAGGTAAATATATGACAGCGGCGATCAGTGGAAACTAAGCACCACTGAACAAGCCTACGTATGTAACATAGCCATAACATCCCAGGATTTAAATGTGTTCTTTCTCTTTGCTGTTACGGCACTGCAGTCTAACTTAATGCCTGATAGGACCGATGAGCTCAGCTTAAATGTGTCTGTTATTTAAGTTTAAGCTTAAAAAACCTTTTGCTGAATAAATAAAAACTGCTAGTAGGAACAAAGTCATGCATGAGTTTTGTTTTTTTTGGGGGGGGGGGTGGGGGGTTCTTTTTTTTATAACGTCAGAAACACCATTATCACAAACTGTGATAATATTGTTGAGGCCGTACCGTCTACCTGTACTCTCATGTCTCACTTAAAGCAGCTTTAATCAGTGTCGGCTGAGCGGCTTGAATGTACCTTAACGTTGAAGGTGATTTCCTCCATGACGTACACCCTCTCAGGGAACGCCTTGGCCACCTCCTCCACACTGTGGAAGTACTGCACAGGCTCCTTGACATCTCTGTCCTGCTCCAGAAGCTTGAACTGACCTGAAGTTGAAAAACAAAAACAAAACAGAAAAAAGTCAAGCCAGTTATGAGACATTGGCAAAAATCAACACATCAAATGTTTATGGACTTTTCCTGCTTTTGATACCCAAGCCTGGGACATGTTTTTGTGACACAGATACAGGACCTTATAATGAATTGTGCAAAAATGCATTATGGAGGAGAAATGTTGCCTAATCGCATCAGTTTTACCATAACAAACTGGATTATCTAAATTGCATTATTTCCTGATACACTGCAGTCAAATTCCAAATACACGGATGCAAATTAGTCTTCAAATGGCAACGCAACGGAAGGAGATAGGGGACAAAAAAGGTAATATGTGGGAAGAGAGCGGGCGTAGGCCTTGGTGGACCCACACAGAGCCGCTGACATCCTCGCTGCTGGAGCTCACCTTCATAATGGACCGGGATCTCTATCTTGGGCCCAATCACGTAGTGTCCCTCCTCTAGACTGTGAGCAGTGATAGTGGTCCACTGCCGGCAGGAGTGAACCAAGAGGTAGTCGTTGTCTCGGAGCCCTTCCACGAGCTGACCTGCACACATTACAGAGTGACAAATGCTCACAAGCCCCAGTGTGGGGAAAATAAAAAAGGCTCTTAGGATCAGACCAGTCTGGCCCTTTTTTTTTCACCATGATTCTACTGGTGCTGCTGAGACAGAAGGTTAAACATTTCACAAGCCCAGGCAGTCGCCTTTCCTTTTGAATCTGTTTACAGGTGATTGATTATAACTGTGGTAGCTACAGTTTGCACTGCAAGCTTTTTTTTATGCGAACACTGCATTTCTGTGCAGCTTGTTTCCATGGTGTTTAAAAAAAAAAAAAAAAAAAAAAAAGATCAATTATTCCTTACACTGACGCTTTAACACTAACATATATGCTTTGGACACATGAGAGCACAACAGATTTTCCCCTTTAAGAGTACAACCATAGAGAACGACTAAAAAAAAAAAAGAAAAAAAAAAAAGAACCACAATCAACTAAAGTGTAGCATTAACTACAGGTTTATAACATTCAGTTTGCTGCTAGCCAACGCCAAGCTAGCCCCCCCGGGCTAACTCACCGTTATCCAGTCTGACTATCTGTGGCAGCTTATAAGCACTGACGAGCTGGTCTAAAGGCAAGGAGGTCGTGCTCCAAGTAACATCTTTTAAATTGTTGTACAGCATAGTTCCAAGGTCCATTTTGCTGCAGCTAGCTTCCATTAGCCAGCTGGGGTGAGCTCGCTGCGTTGCAGACGCGGCGGCCACGAAGGGCTTCTCCGGGCCAAAACGACAAGGAGACGCCGCTCCCCTTAAGCTAAAGTTGCACAGAAAAAACAACACGACGCCTTTCCATCCGTTGCATGTTTCCCCCTCGTTGTCCTGCTGGCCTACGTATCGTCAAGGTCCGTTGTCCGAAAAGGTAGCAGAGCCATGTTTGTTTAGCTAGCGACGGCTAGCGGAAGTGCACGTTTGGTCTTTCGAAGTAAGAGCGCTGTTTCTTTAGACGTAAAGGAGACGCGTGATTAACATCCTTGAAAATAACTCTACAAACATTACAAACATCGAACAAATTATCTTACACTATTTTTAATAGTAGAAGGGATAATAGTTTATCAAATGAGAACTTTGGCTATTTACAGGCAATTTACTTTAAAGGTGTAGACCGGAAGTTGTGTGTTGTGCTTTAAAGTTAATCAAAAAGATCAGGAGGAGATCCCTCACTTGTCTGGAAATAACCCGGGTTGCTGCCGCCGAGTTAAAACACAATGGGCGAAACATGGTGGTGGCAGCATCATGCTGTGGGAATGTCTCCCTTCAACAGGGGCAAGGAAATAAATTAAATGGTGCAGCCTTATGGGCATGAAAAAACCAAAACTAACGCTCCTCAATAGCATTTTTTTAACAAAAGATGTCACTACATCACATTTAGAAGCTTTCTAAAGCAAAAAATATATAAATAATATTTTACCAGATGGAAACAAACAGAGAAAGCCCGATAAATTAGGACAATAACTTGAAAAGCTTCTGAAAAGCAAATTTAATAGTTATTTAGAACTTAAAGTCATGAACAAATGTTAATGCTTGTGCAAATTCTCTGTTATCCAGGTCATCGCAACAGCAAACAGGCTTAAATCAGAGGTAATCAGACTTTCGTTCAGTTCTTTCTGAATACGTTTCTACACCTATTCACTTGAGCAACCTGCAGTTGGTGCACTGCTGTTTTTGAAGGGCATGGAGGTCCATCCTCCTAGGAGCATTCTAAGTCAGATGCTATAGATGCTGACATAGTTCAGCAGGAACAGTTTGGTGGTGGCTCGTTGTCAGGCATGCATACAAGCAAACAGGGACCACGCAAAACTTCTGAGTACCATTCTGAGTCACGGCAATTACATATCAGCAAATTTGACCAGCCTATCGCAGCAGTTTATCAGTTTCACTTTCTCTGTGAAGTCGGATTAAGCCCCCTGTGGATTGATACATTTGTAGCCAGAATTTTTTGTCTGCTGTGCTCCAAAGCCATCATTTCTTTTTTTGATAACATTTTTATTGAACTAATTCAGTCTAGATTTGATGACTTTATGTATATATATATATATATATATATATATATATATATATATATATATATATATATATATATATAGAGAGAGAGAGAGAGAGAGAGAGAGAGAGAGAGATATTGTGTGTGTGTGTGTGTGTGTGTGTGTACTTATTTTATTAAATATCTTGGATTGTAGCACATCTCCAACATTGTATTAAAAAAAACATTATGTGTCATGCTCTCAAGATTTCCCAAATATAGATATAGGACTTAGACTTGTTGCGCTGCAGGAAAACACAGAATTTTTTGTCTGCTGTGCTCCAAAGCCATAATTTCTTTTTTTGATAACATTTTTATTGAACTAATTCAGTCTAGATTGGATGACTTTATATATATATATCTATATAGATATAGATAGATAGATAGATAGATAGATAGATAGATAGATAGATAGATAGATAGATAGATAGATAGATAGATAGATAGATAGATAGATAGATAGATAGATAGATAGATTGTGTGTGTTTGTATGTGTGCTTATTTTATTAAATATCTTGGATTGTAGCACCTCTCCAACCTTGTATTTAAACACCTTATGTGTCATGCTCTCAAGATTTCCCATATATAGATATAGGACTTAGACTTGTTGCGGTGCAGGAAAACACTCAACACCTACATGTCCTCACACTTCCTGATTTTGCTGGTACAAATCAGAAGAACTTCCCCAATTTGCTCTCAGTGCGCTTGTAGCCAGCCACCATGTCTTTCGTGGACACTCTGCGGCAGTGGGATGAGGCCGTGACCTGCGCTGACAGAGAGGACTGGGCCGAAGCCCTCAGCATCTTTCTGTCTATTCAACAACCCAACTCCAAAATCTGTTTCGACATCGGCTGCATCCATCTTCTCAATCAAGACCTGGATGCTGCTGAAAAGGTATGTCCGGATCACAAAGAGAACCGTCGGCCATATTTATCCAGACCGTCAGCTGTTTCTACCATGTCAGAAAAAAAATCCTCCAGATTGTGCTGGTGTGGCTGTGAGATGAAACAAAGCGATGTGGCAGTGTCTGAAAGTGCAAGTCACCCTGAAAGAAGAAGTAGTTCAGCTTTCTGCCGTTCTTTTAGAGGAAGTTACACTCTTTTCTACTGTTTCTCAGGCATTCGATTGCAGCATCCGTAAGGATGAGCATTTGGCGGTTGCCTTCTTTCAAAGAGGAATAACCTTTTACAAAAAGAAGAGGCAAGTCACGGAGCTCATCTCAATAAAACGCCCACTTTCTTACTGTTGTTTTATGCCTAACTCTGAATATAGATTTAGCTGTCAGCTATCACGTGTAATTCACTTCCCCACTCTGTCTACAGGTATGAGGAGAGCTCGGCTGATTTTCAGAGAGCTTACAAAGCACTCAGAAACAACCAGCTGATAGATTACAAAGCCCTCGGCCTCAGATACATCCTCTATGCATGCGAGGTAAGCAGTTTACTATAAGCCTCTCCTTTCAACTCTCATCAGAACGATGTGAGAGGAGCTCAGCTGACTGTCACAACATCCAGTCGTCATAAAATAAGTAACCTTTACTGTGCCCTGCAAAGATATTCACTTCCCTTGGAATATTTTTTTACATTTCGTCACACAGAGTTACCATGACGATCAGATGTGACCTTTTGCTCCCTACATTTGGTCGCTTCCGCCCAGGCCCCCTGAGCTAAAATAATCTTGCATTCTACAGATGATGTTCCTGCGATCTTTGAATCCATGCAATATTTATGACCCTGATGCTATTATGATCAAGGACTGTGTATTTATGCAGCACTTTGAATCGTCTTGTTCCTGAAAAGTGCTTTAAAATAAGCTCGCCTTGCCTATGTGCATGCCTACATGTGTCAAAGTGTTTATTTAAAGATAAAACATTCTACAAGTTTAGAACCCTATACACTTTTCAAATGGTCCATAATTGATCTGTGAATTTTTAAATGGGGTCTTGAATTCCCACCTTGGACCTTAAAGATTAGCAAAAGCAGCCCCAGCCATCGCTATCTCCTGTTTGGGAGCAGGAGCTGTCTCTTCCCTGAGACTTAGAAGGAAGGGTTCCAATGAATGGTGATCCACATGAAGGCACACATTTGGCATTGAGAGCATTCAGCAGAAACACAGCCAGGAGGCCCATGGCAACTCTGGGGGAGTTGCAGAAATCAGCAGCTCTAGTAGACAAATCTGTAGACCTATTTAAACTTTGACAAAAGCCCTGCAAAATTCAATGTGTGCCAGAAAACTAAGACTGCTCATCACCATGTACACATTGGCACCACAATGAAAGTTGGCAATGGCAGTGGTGTGTGACGTGAGGATTCCTATCTTCAGCAAGGACAGGGAAGTTTGGCCAGAGGTAATGAAGAGATAGAGGAAATACACGGCAATACTGCATGAGAAATAGAAGCCATAAAGGACTTGCTATCCTGCAGGACAATGGCCCAATAACAGCCAGAGCAACAATGAAGTGAGTTAGATCAAAGTATATCCATGTGTGATTATGGACCCTGTCCGGACCTAAAGCCAACACGACAATCTGTGGCAGGGCTTGAGAACTGATTTCCAGAGAATTTCTCATTCCGTCTGACTGAGATCAAGCTCAGAAAGGAAAAGAAGAATGGGGAAAAACATGTCCGTTTGTAGATAGGCTAGGCTGGCAGAGGCACACCGCTACTAAGTTTCAGCTTAGTTACAGCAAAAGGTGGTTCTGCAAAGTGTTGAGACACTGGGGCCAATTCCAATTGTAGGCCACGCTTTCCAGACTTTGGTTGGTTCTATATATATATATATATATATATATATATATATATATATATATATATATATATATATATATAGATATAGATAGATAGATAGATAGATAGATAGATAGATAGATAGATAGATAGATAGATAGATAGATAGATAGATAGATAGATAGATAGATACATTTACAACATAGACATTAGTGTTAATCAGGACATGGTTCTGCTGGCAGCAGTCCACAAATTCCTGTTTCCACTGTCTGTATACTGAGTCGTCCTCACCTATGATGATGCCGACTATGGCAGATTCATCTGAGAACTTCTCAAGATGGGGTGTAGAGGGTGATACATTACATTAAAGTTTGGGGTGGTGACGGGACAAAATGTGATAAAGTTGAAGAAGTTATAAATAATTTTGCAAGGTACTATATATCCAAACCCGTAGGGGACGATGAAATCTAAAAAAGGGAAATACTTCTTGTGTTGTATGACGTTGATATTTCATACCACAGGTTCTCCACAATATAGCTCTGGCTGAGGCTCGGCTGGGTAACTGGGAAAAGGCCGAACAAAACCTGGCTAAGGCCCTCGACTACAAAACAGAGTCCAAACTCAGCATCATCGACAAAGCTCTGCAGGCAACTCTGGTCAGTTATGACTATTATAAACCTAACCCGTCGTTTTTAGCTGCTCGTTGTACTCGTGACATTTAGACCTGTACATTCAGCCTCATATCCTCAGAACATGTGGAATGCTCAGAGAATAGTTTAAAACTGCTGTCTTTTATTTGCAGAAACAAAAGCATTTCAAACTAGTCGAGTTCCCCTTAAAAACATTGTTCAAACCCAACAAGAACTACGTAGCAGAGCTGGAGAAGAAGGACTACCTGGGTAAAGCAAAGGTAGTATAACACGACTGAGTGGCAAAGCTACTTTTGCGTAATTTTGTGTAAATGGCTTTTTTTTTTTTTTTTAAAGTAACCCGATTCCTTTTCATTTACAATATTATTACGTTCAGGACTCAGGCGTGATGTTTACAGCCTCTTTCTGTTTTTTACATCCTCAGGTTCTTGCCTCTGTCGTTCCACAAGACGAGTTCTCTGGATTTGCCCCATTACAGCCACAGGTGAGAAACAGGTTCATATAAGATAAAGATCTCTGTGTTATGAGCTTTTTGTCTATAAAATCTCATATGTATTTTGGGAAAGAAAAATCCTCTGGGGGTGCGCATGAATCGCCGCACGCTCTTGTTCACCTGGCTGCTTTGTTGAGTCTCCACTGTAATTGATAAATTAGCAAAAGAACATTAGCTAACTTCAATATTTATAGGTTTCTTACCTTAGAAGACATGCACGTGAACAACACTGGTGTCATTTCAACTTGTCACCAATCCGGGCAATCATCTGTAAAAATCCTTTAGCTTTTGCTATCCTGCTTTAAAGCAAAATTGCGTCACATGATCCAGTTGCTTTTCTTTAAAACAGAAAGGCAACAAAGTGTTCTTACAGCTCCAGAAATAACATAACTTGTTAATTATTACTGCTAATGTCACCTATAACAGTTATTATTTTGCTGTATGAGGCTTATTCACGCAGTTGCACATACACCAACCTAGGAAAGTCTTGGTTTGTTGCCACATCGTGTGGCAGGCGAAAGGTGGAAACAGATCCATAACTTCCAGACTGCAAGATGTCTAACGAGGCACACAGGAAGGGAGGTAGTAATACTTGCCCATTGCTAGTGCCCATAAATTAAAAAAATAAAAATAAACACCTGCTAAATTTAGAAACAGTTTTCAAGTGCTTATTGTGCAGAAGGCTGTTGGTTCATCTGTTCTGCACTTTAGCAAGAAGTACTTATCCATCAAGGTTATTTTGATTGGATAACTGGTCAGGATATCTGTTCCAGCAGAAAGGCTTCGGTCGTCTGCTTAACAGCCACTCTTAGCTCAAAGACTGTATTGTTGTTCAAAAAGGGTTACGGTGACTTTTTAATGTAAGCAAGGGAAAAACGCAGTATGCAGCTACAGGGTGATGGGTAGTGCTTCCATTATTCAGAGCTTTATTGAGTCATAGAAAAATCCAGCGCTTATTCTGGCATAGTGGGACTGGATCATGGGGTGGAATATTTTAGCCATTTTAAAGCTGTAATCTAAAAAAATGTTTATGCTAATAACCAAACGTGTAAAATAGACCATGGACTACATCTTCTCAACTTTAACATGCTGCAGTTTGTTCAGATCTAGTTGTATTTGTCACAGTCTGCATGTCTTTGGGTTTTAGTTTCTTTTGTCTTGTTGTTTATGTTCGTTTTGGTCTTGCCATATTAGTTCATCCATTTGTGTTCAGTTTCCTCCGTTTATTTCTGTCCTTCACCCTTCCTCCTTTTAGTTCAGGTTCTCTGTGTTAATCTGTTTCCCTGCGTACCTTCTGCTCCATATTACCTCATTATCAACACCAGCGTCCTGTCATTCTCCACACCTCCCTCAGCATATAAGCACTGTGTTGGTCAGTCTTCCATGCCGGATTCTTCCATTTGCCCTGTCCTTTGTCTCAGCTGTGAGTCTTTAACGTTGTCCTTGTTTCATCTCCTGATCTCCTTGGGTCAATCTGTAAGTTTTGGTTTTAGATAGGATTAAATCTTTCAATTCACTGTGCCGTTCCTGGGAGCCTCTCTGCTCCTGGTCCTAACTCCAAACTCTCACGTATTAATATTTAAAAAAATATATTTTATATATATGCAAACACATTCACAGATGGGCCTGTAATGTACAACCATATTCAACAAATTAGATTATTAAAAAGTTAATTCAGCAACTTAATTCACAAAGTGATACACATTTTATAGATTACACACCAGACTGATGTTTCAAGCCTTTATTTCAGTTAAATATGATAATTTTCCGCTTACAGCTGCAGTTACATTTAAGATTAGATTACATCAGACCACTAAAAGAACATTTTAATAGAGAAATGTTGGCTTGTTGAAAACAATATTTTATACCCGCTTAAAGGTTATTTTCAAAATGTATTTTGAATCTGAGAAATTAGTCTTATTAGAACACATTTTCTAATGAATTTAATATAACTGTATTGTGTGAAATTTAGTTTACTCTCTGATGATCCAGTCTGTGTTCTGACTGAAGGTAGAAGACGGTCCAGCTGCTCCTAAAGAACCAGAGGTGCTGAGGTATGTAGCTCTTTGGAGGGTTACCGTCCCTAAAAACACATTACACAGTTGTTACATAGTTGCTTACTTTTTAAAGATTTGACTTCCTACACCTACAGCGTGCTGCTCAATTGACTTTCATATTCAATATATATTCAATCTATTGAACAGTAGATTCAATAAGCAAGTTTCCTGTATTATAAGATGACTCGGTTCTCTTGATGCCATGTGGATGTGGTGTTGTCACAGAGCTCTGGAAGGGGAGGCCCACACCGTGCTGTTTGAGTTTGTTCCTGAGACCAGCGATGAGTTGGCTGTAGTGCCGGGCAACATCGTGTTTGTGTTGCAGAAGGGGGCCGACAACTGGGCATACGTGGTCTTCAATGAAAGGGTAGGACCGCCATCATCCACTTCAGTTCAGCGTAGTCTGATGCTTTAACATAATTCATAAATGGTCGCTATGATGTAAATTGCAGAAGGGACTTGTTCCTTACAACTACCTGGAACGTTTGGACATCTCTCTGGGTTCTAAACCAGTAAAGGTATGAAAATCTTATCAGTATGATTAATTTCTTGTGCTGTTTATACTTTTTTTGGGAAACATTTCAACTGACTCATTCATCTTCGCCTAAGCGGTGCTCCAACGCATTGCTGGGACTGTCATTATATATTAGATGCTACATTTCTGAGCTCGCCTCATTGTCCCTGTAAGTTATCCCTTTTTGTATTATCGACGGCAATCAACAGGGTGTGGCTAGACTTCACAGCCGAGATGCTCCAAGCAGACCAGAGAGGAGTCAAGGTAGGCATTTTGATGAAGCAAAGCTGAGTTTAAAGACATCATTGATCCAGATGTAAGCATCTCTACCTCGTTCTCTGCTTGAAAGGTCGCCCTCTCGGCAGCAGCGGGAACACTCAGCAGCAGGTACGCCAGGGGTGTTCCTTGCATGTCCATATAAATTTCATCCTCTGTGCCAACCTCTCCAAGACAATGATTCAGTTTGGATATTTAGATGTGTATGTTTCTACTCCTTTAACCATTCCCAGACCACGCAGCAAACGAACAATTCTTGCCTGGTCAAAATCCACTTCACCTTCAACTTCGCCGTCTCGGTGCCACACGGGTCCCCTTACGTGGTTCTGCTAGAGAAGATCAGCGAGAAGCTGAAAATCCCCTCCGCCGCGATCACCCTGAGGTACAAGCGTCTGCCTTTGAACTGGCATCTCGGGGATTGTGAAGGTTGTCATACCCACAGAGGTTTTTGTTTTCAGCTCAGATGCTCGAGGGAAAAGACTCGTCGACAACAACACGCAGATGAAGGACGTGTGGAGCGGTGCGCAGGGTGGGCGCATCACCCTGTGGTGTACTACCAAAGAGGTACGGTGGGGGCAATGGTGCAGTTCTTGGGCTTGCTGCCAACACAGCATGGTAGAGGCTTGTGACAGAATGTAATTAAACTTACATGTTTCGCAGGGATCGTGCAATTTAATTTATACTTGTGTGGAGAACGCAAATACCGCGTTCCTGCCATCTTAACCAGACTCTAGAGTTCTCCATCCTTAACAGTTTAAAACAATATGAAGATTAGTTTGCAGCCTTGCATGAGAACCTTGAAATAACAAGAACAGAAACCCATCGATAGGCTGGGTGAAAAGTTTTGTGAGCCACGGACATTTCCATAATTTTTCATTTATGCATCTAAACACATTTTAAATAAAGGAGAAAAAAAGACTCACCAGTCATTTTTAAACCGATTGCTCATATGTTTATGTGATTACAGCAAAGTGACGGAAAGTCAGAGACTCAGAGAGAGATTCACTTGGTGGCGCTTCATTCCTACGAGTCTTCAAATCCAGAGGACCTGAGCTTTCAGCAGGGAGATCAAATCCGATTGCTCTCCAGAGGTGGGCTTCATGTGACTAAACATTTCAGAAACTTATTGCATTAAGGATGCAAGTCTAACCTATAGTCTCGTCTTTTCCCTTTAGTAAACCAGGACTGGTTGGAAGGGCAGTGTAACGGGAACACTGGTATATTTCCTGCATCGTTTGCAGAGGAAGTTCCAACGAATGAACCATAACTAGTGAAGTTGGATACGAATTTTGTTGCACATGTAACAGATAAGAAATAATTGTAAGCAGTGATTAAAGTTGTGTTGCATTCAAGTATTCATTAAACATTACTGAAATAAAAAGTCATGCTGGCTGGTATTTTAGGGAAGAAACATATATATTCAGCTCCAGGTGGAAAAATGTACACATTTATACTGAGTCCATTCAGAAAAAAAGAAATTATCTTTGGGCTTCTGTGAGGATTTCCAGTAAATTATCAGGATGTTCCTTCCTCTTCATAGGCGATGGCTATGCCTCTCCTGCCCTCCACTGCCTTTACTACAGGAGTCTCTCCCAGCTTCTGCTCCAGGCCCTGCCAGCTTCGACCTGCCAGGAAAGATGCTGGAAAACAAAGAAAGAGCAGAAAAAAAACAGCTTTGAACGTGCTGTACGAAAATGCAACCAGGAATAAGTATGTCGGATAACCGCGGCAGATGTCTGTGGTCGTTCTGTACCCGCGGAGTTTGTGTTGGCCACAGTCAGAGTCTGGTTCCTCAGCACCACGGAGGAGCCAAACGAGGACTGAACAGGCTCGCTGCTCAGCAGGTTGTGGGAGCGCAGAGCTCCGGTTATTAACGACACGTCCGTCCTGTCGTCGTCCTCCTGCTGATCAGCCATGGGCACGTGACTCCGTCCGCCTGTTCCGGGGATAAAGAGACGCGGATGTAATGGATCAATAAGAATGCAGAAGTTAAATACTATTTGCTATTTTTTATAAAGAGCAGCATGCTGGAGTGAATCTGAATTGAGATGGAGAGGAGTAAGGAACAAGGATGTTCCTTTGTAATGAAAAACCTTTCAGCGCTGCTTTTATTAAGGCCACTCAAATGTTTTCCAAGATGTACAATAAGAATAATGAATTTTTCTGCATAGTTCCGACTAATTTTCCTCTTTGTGAAAGTCTATAATGTTGAAGACTCAAATTTCCAGAGCGTAGGCTCTACCTGGAGCATTTTAGGTAAAAACAAACAAAAGCTGATTATGACCTCATGGCAGATGTTTTTAAAGTGGTTTGACTTTAAAGAATGAAAATAAAGGTAATTAGTCATGCCAAATGTGCCAACCACATTAAGTTGTGATTTTTTTTAAACTGCTCTACAAAATGATTGTTTTAATTAAACAAATTTGTCAGATTTTCTGAAGGAAAGGGATGTTAAATCACTTTAGATCTAAAGTTAAAAAACAGGTTTTGCCCATTTGCTTTATTAAAAAATGGTCATCCAGTTTACATATTATGTTAAACTCCATTGATAAAAACTGAATTATGAGAACAGGGCTTGAAAACACTTTCTGTATTTAGCAAATTTTTTATTAACGATTTGAAAAAACTGCTTTTAATGCACAAAAGTTTGCATTTGAGTTAAGGTCCTCAGACAGATGTGGTCGTATTTACTATGAAATTACATAGAATGTAAAAGGTGTGGATATTAAACGATGAATAAATTGTGTTTTCAGTTGTTAGAGATTAACATTTGGGGAGGGGTGGTCAAGCACAAATATCTTTCCATACTTATTAAGATCTGGAGGTGCTGCACTCCGGGGTACGTTGCTCTCTGTAGCGTTCCAGAGAACTGCTGAATTAAAAAGAAGAAAGCATTCAAACCTGGCAGCAGATGTCGGAAATCTGTGACGTACTCCCCAGACCACTCCCTGTCCCTGTTGCAGGCCACCTCCATCTCAAACGGCGTCACCACAGGTTTGTAGAACTCGCTGGAGTCCAGCAGCGAGTTCTCGGGACACGCGATGAGCACGAAGACGTCGATTTCCAGGAAGTTTGCCAGCTTGGGCACGTTGAGCTTCCCCATGGCGAACACGTAGCTCTTCTTGCCGGCTCTGCGGAGCGTCTCTTTGAGCTGCCGGATGACGGCCAGGTAGTCGGCCACGCCCAGGGTGCCCACGAGGACGCCCACCACGCCGGCGTCCTTGGCCCTCTCGATGGCGTAATAGCGCTTCATCAGAGCGCGGTTGACGTTGACGGACTCGACCCGTCCCGTCGCCGAGACGGGGTCGAAAGAGCAAAAGGAGCAGCGGTTCCAGGTCATCATGAAGTTCCGTAACGTGGCTCCCTCCCGGCCCACATAGAAGATCCGGTAATCCGTCAGAGACGAACCGCTTTTTAAGGAGAACCGCCGTCCGAACTGACAGACGATCTCAGCGCCGCCGTCCTCAGAAGGACAGGGTTCGGGATTGATACTCTTGATCCGTCCATGGCTGTAACACTGTTCCCCTTCGACAACAAGCTCGGCGGCTACAAGGTTTGGATACTCCGGTATCAGGAGCGTCGCAAGATCACCTGAAAAAGAAAACAAATAGCCAGGAAGTCCGATTTCAACAGAGACCCGGGTATGTCTCTCTGGGAAAACTTACCGATGGCATGGTCGTAGTTGACGTCACAGAGGAGGACGACGTGCGTCTGCCTGTCCGGGTAAAGCTCCCTGAAGGAGGCGCTGCACATCTGAATGTCCAGCGGCCTCTTCTCAAAGACGTACATGACGGGAAGCCTCCTGGACGGGCTGAGGCAGGCGCTGCCGTAGTGCACCATGCAGTCGGCTCCGACGTGCTCTGCGGCTACCTCGTCAACGCAGCAGCTGCCCAGGAGAGGGGGATAAGAGCGAGGAGGTCACACGCCCGCTCCTTACAAAAACCCACTTCACATGGGAGTTCATTTCATCGAGTTGACAAAACGGATTCTGACTTAGGTCGTTACACCGTTATTACATTTTTGTTACTGTGCAGGACCGACACCGCCTTGCAAATGCATTCATACTCCGTTTATTTCCCTGGATTCATGATTTTGTAGACCAGAACAGAGAAGTGAGCAAGTGTTATGTGGAAGGAAAATGAATAATATAATAACCAATAATAATCTGAAAAGTGTGCTTTGTGGTGAGCACTTGAATTCAACTTCTCTGTAGATTTCTGGTGAATTTGTAAAACCGCCTTTTACTGCTGCAGCGTGTCTTTTAAGGTAGCCCTCTAGATTTTTGATCACTCTTCTTTGCTCAAGTTATGTCGTGCTGGGTAACGAGCTCCTGTGAACATCAGCTCTTAAGTTTTGCAATAGATTCTCAATTGTGCTTTGCTCTGGACTTTGTCCAATTGTGATAGGAAGATGATTCGATGGCAAGCGTTTCCCTACATGTCTGGCTGGGTGGTTGGGGTGGTGATGCAGAAAGGTCAACATCAGGTCAATTTACAGCACTTGGCGTGTGTCGATGCTCCTTGTGGGCTGCCTTTCTATGCAACGTCTGACCAAGAGCGCCACTCTAGGTCACATGACTCTTCCTAAAATACCACAGGCTGAGTTCAGATTGCTGTAACAACAAAACAGATATGACACCTAATCAGACATATTTTTGGTTCTCTGATGTAGGATTTAATCAAGAGGGGTGAATGTGGCCTTGTATTTACCAGTAACCCCATGACTTCTCAATTAGCTGGTCCAAAGTGGTCTGCTATCAAGTTCCGAAACACGGAAACTGTTTCATTGTGCGACAGCGCAGTGTTGCCGGTGGCCTTCGGGGGCGCTAGACCTGGAAGTTACACGTCTAGCGCCCCCTTCTAGTATGTCATTAAAAGTTATACGGTGTCACTTTAATATTGGTCTATCATAAAATCCTAATAAAATACATTCGACTTTGTGGTTTTAACAAGACAAGATGTTAAAGTTGTAGGGCATTGTTGAAGTCAATAAAAAATGTGTCCCCCTCCCACCATACACACACACACGTTACAGTACCTGCCATAGGACGTATCTCCTAAAATAAAAGTTTTGGCTTGGCTGTTTCGCTCAATCTCCTCAGCCACGGCCGCTGAGTCAACCAGCAGCTCATCAGGAAACTGCAGAGCAACCTGAAAAAAAACAAAAAACACAAACGAATCCATAATAGAGAAATGACAGACATGGAGTTTCCTTCCACTTTCAGACACATTTTGTTTAATCCCACAGGCCTGTGGTGAACACACGGGTCAACGTGTTTTAAAAAGTTAAAGGGCCTCACCTTTGCAAAGCGGTGCTCGCTGATGAACGCACACGTCTCGGTTATCTGGTACAGCTCCCGGAGGTCCTCCGTCGGGGTGTTTCCATTCGGGCTAACGTCCAGCACGCGCTGAATCACCGTCTCCGAGCTGCTGCTGAACGCATCAGCCATGGCAGCAGACTCCCACTGATGTCCGACAAACTAACGCTCTAAAGGCTTGTTTATGTGCGCTTTTAATTACACGTAAACAAATAGTCAGCCATCCTGCGGCTGTCACTGAGACGTGGCGTTTTTATTTAAACCTAAAAAGCACCCAAGCACAAACTGGACTGTAATTAGCTGGCATGTCCACACAATATGTGACTTACAACCAATCTCCCTGTAGTTGTGTGCTTGTCGGAAACACATGTCTAGAGTTCAACCGGAACTCATGCAGAAACACTTCCGGTTCAGATTCCACTTTTCAAAATAAAACACGAGCCTCTCTAGAGATCAAGATCAGGAGTGAACCTTTCATTTCTTAGTTTTTATAAGGAGTACATTCAATCTGTAAATCATTATGATGCAACGTAATGTTGCATCATAATGATTTACATAATTAACAAAAATGTATAAAACCACTATATAATTTTTGCCACATTAATCCACACACATATATATATATATATAAATAAAGAGAGAGAGAGAGTTTTTTATGTGTATCTTGCAAACAAGCAATACCAAAAATGTCAGCAAAAACCAGTGATACTTGCCCCGCCGTAAAACTAATGATCCAGATTGATTATTTGTGTTCCCCGATCAAATTTTCTACACCAGTTAAAAATTTTCCAAGAATTAGAATTTCACACTGCTTGGTCTTATGAAGCTTCATAGCAAGAAAAAAAAGAAATGGGAGCAAAAGGCAAAAACTTTGGAGCAGGGAATTTACTGAAAGAATTTAACTTGGCTGTTCATCAGCTGATCAAAAGTTTAAGACGACATCCTTTAAAAGCCAAAATCTGTGCAACATTTTGGATTACATGTCGTTTTCGATCTCCGGATGGTAAAGCTCACAGACATTAAACGTGGTTAGATTGTTGAGCTCCGTAACATTAAGAAAGGCTTTTTACAACCCACTATCACCGCTGAGGCTGGAGGCATTGAGACAGTCATTTCGAGTTTCTTACAAGATCCTGAGGGTTGTGGAACAAAAGAAGTCTGGTGGTGGAAGGGGCGCCATATAGGTGGGAAAGTTAGGACTATTTCAAGGGCGCCAGACTGACAGGGGGCCCAAAACAGAAAATTACATACATATGAGCTTTCTGGATGATTTTAATTTTTTTTCTTTTCATGGGGCCCAAAATCCATTAGGTACCCGAGGGGTAGACCCAAAAGCCAGAGGATCTGACTGGCTGTCCATCTTGAGATGGGAGGATGTTTGACTCAAATTCAGGCCATTACTGGTGCTGAGTCTGGCCCTATAATCATCAGATGGCTTCAGCGAGGGAAGGGCTTCAAAAAGTGTCTTCAAAGCTTTGTCTCCTTTAACGCCCCAAATCTGCCAGTCCAAACTGGCAGATTTGAAGCTCCAGTTTGGACTGGCAGATTTGTGTCATGTTTGGAGCACCAAACATGACACAATGAAAGGAAAGTTTTATTCTGTGGTGAGATTTTTTTTTTTTTTTTTTACCTTGATCGTCTCAATGGCTTCCAACATTACTGGCATGACAAGGAGATCCCATCTGAGACGTTTTCTATGTGGCTTTGTTGGAGAAGGCGGCATCATGATTTGGGGTGCTTATCCTTTCATAGAGCTTCAGGTTGCGTAAGGGCCTTTCTCATGCTGACCCCCTCATCTGTGTGGTGATGTCTGGGTTTTTCAACAGGACGATGCTGCACTTTACAATGTCCACCTGACAAAGGACATCTTCCAGGTGAATGACGCCTGTCTTCAAGTTGTGTCCCTCTGATCTGCATTCCATCCAGCTTATTGAGCGGAGACAGTGGCAAGTTGGAAGAGGGACGGAAGGAGGATCCAGAAGCCTAGCCAGGCTGGGTTCCAGTGGTGAAGAGGCTTATTTGGAGACCAGCTGACTGACGAGGCATGGTGTTCATCCCAAAGGCAAAAATTGCTTATTATGGAAATTTGTTTTAGTCATTTTTGCGGCCAGTCTATGTAATAGGCTTTACCTTTTATTGCATTTGTTGTTTTTTTAGGTTACAAGCAGCATAGTGCAACAATCTGCTCTTAGCAATATAAATGTCTACAAGAAAATTACTAAGTAGATTCAAGAGTTAAAGCCATGACAGACCAAAAAAACATTTAAGAAAAAAGAATCAGCACAAAATGAAAGTCAAGAATCAGTTAAAAAACGGGCAATGCATTGACTAAAGAATCGAGAGATGGATCACCATTTAACTCATTATCATATGTCAAGTTCAGATAGAAGTTTTTTGAGAACCATCTTATGAAAAAATATTTATAGCTGTTAAAATAGGTCACCTTTGGCATTTTTGTGGATAGAACTCCATGCCATTTGTTTTCCGCAGCCACATTTCAAGCAACTGGCCGGGGGTTCTTTGGCAAGCCATCGGTAAGGTAGCTCAAATGAATAGCCATGCACAAGGGATGAAAAAAAGACATCTAAAATCATTTAGACAGTTTGACAGGCCGATGCTCAAAACCACCCGAGTATTACAAGAAGGTTTGTGTCATTGCAACTTTAATTTGATTAAGGTGAATATAATCTGAGAATCAACTCTGAAAGTACAAATCCAAACTGAAATATGCAAAAGATTGGGAATAACAAAATATACAGAATACAAAAATATAGTTCCTTTAAAATAATTTGATAAGATATTGACCTGAGCTGGCTTTGCTGTCAAACGTTTGCAAAAAGAAAATCAAAATATCCCTTAGCAGCAGGATAATTGTAATTGACACCTATTAATACATTTTTAATCATCAAAAAGACAAGAAAGGATCTATTTAAATAAAACAAAGCAAATTTTATTAAAATCTTATAACAGCTTTAGTTATGTTAAAAATGAGATATGTCCGCTTTTTGTTGCCGTTATCTGTGGTTTTTAAAATGCGCTACAGAAATAAAGCTGCTGCTGCTGATCCCGTCATTTGAGCTCTTAATGGAGCCTTGAGAGCAGAGCTTAGGCTTTGTGTTTTCCTGCACTACTGTGATCAAATGGCAACAAAATAGACAGAGAAACTCCAGGAATTGAACCACAGCAGTAGGCCAGGTCCACTCTGCGACCGGTCAGAGGAAATAACCCTTTAAATCGCAGGATTGTTTCCCTGTGATCAAGCCAGTTCTTCCCTGCTGCACAGCACATTTAGACAGTGACCTGAAACTGCGTGACTTTCAAAAGTTGCTTTTGACCTTAAAGTTCTGAAGAGCCGACTGCCCTGTTGATAATCGTATCTTTTTGTCAAAAACTCAATCCACCAGCTACTTGCACTAATTCTAAATATCCAGACAAATCCTCTCTTCCTCTTTTCATCAGCATGGCAGCTTTTGCGAATAATCAGATCATTGCGTGGTTGGCGTGGTAAGAGACACTAAAATCCCGTCTTAAGTCGGTTCTTGTCAAAAAAAAAAAAAAAAAACCTTGAAGGATGTTCGTGAACGTGTCTTCCTTGATGATTTATTTCACTATAATTGGAAGCGTTTTTGTCTGATGTTTTTCCCTGGGACCCTTTTTTCCATAGTTTTAATCATTTTAATGACAAACTTGCTAAGTTTAATCAACGGAGAGTTAGGGGTCTGGTAAGTACCTGCTTCAGCACTGAATTAGCAAGTCTCTTGCACAGGAGAAATCAGCTTTGAGCAGCTGCAAGGAGATCTGACACTGAAGCTGATTGGTTCTCCTCACTTCTTAGGTTTAACAGCATGTTATAGCTGGACCAGTCTCTCATTTTGTTAATCTCTCTCCTCAAGCCAACATCATCTAACTACTACTGAAAGGCGGTGATCCCCGTGTGTTAAACACTTATCATCCCAATTTTAAAACTTTGTATTTTAGCCAAGGTTATTCTACACCTTGGCTTAAAGACTAGTTGTGTGCTGCCAACATCTTGTCATGTCATCAGTGTGGTTTCAGGAAGCAGCACCAATACAGTCCCAGCCACCAAAAAAAAGATGTAAATGAGCTCCGTAAAGCCTTGGATGCCAATAACTACAGATATATTCCAACAAAACTTGCTCTTTTTTGCTTATATTTTGTGAGCTTATTCAATTTGAACCAAATATTATTTGTATCAAATATTGTGTTTATACCTCTTGTATCTCTTGTAAATGAGATCCTGGATCTCAAAGAGACATGTATAATTAAAGGTTAGAAAATTAAATAAAAAGAGATCTGAAGTGTCTCCATCTAAACAAAGTCTGCAGCCACCAGCCTCGCCTGAGAGAGATTAACTTTTTTAAATAACACACAGCTGGTTTGTACAGGTAGCAGAAATGATAAACACAGGCCAGGGAAAGCAAATGTATTCAAGTAAAACCAAAAAAAGGGAAATAATAATTACTCAGTCCTTTCGAGATGCATTGATGAGTGGATTGCCCTTAAATAGAACACAGTGACAGACCCATTCTTGGGCAAAATGGGAATGAAATGCAACAAAATAAGTTCCAACATGAAATAGTTGTTCTTTAGCGGCTTCACCGTCAGCATCCTTGCAGTCCATACAGGAGTTGTCAATTTTCTCCTGTTCACATCCAAATCCGATAAAATCCCAGGACCACGGTGAGACAGGTGAACACTGAACCTGAAAGAGAGAAAAAAAGCCTTTGATAGGAAGGAGTCCAGGAGAATGTCTTACAAAAGCACCAAGCAGGCAGTTCAGGATGTAATTTACAAGGTTTATATGTTTGTATGAGTGAATGCTGCATGCGGGTCATGTTTCCCATCCTCCCTCTCAGAACACAGAAGATTGTTGGCCGCTAGTGGATGTGAGAAAATAACATCCACTAACTTTGGCTTAACACTTTCTTGCAAAAAATATTAAGCAAATTATTTTCCAAGGGCACCAAGGGCAGTGTCTCCTCACTATGTGGAGCACAGCTGCCGGTATGTGTGAGTGCTGAGGTCCCGAACTTTCTGAAGAAACTTTTTTTCACTCACAAAAAAAAAAAACAGCAATTTCTCACCTGCAAGATATTTGATGGTGTCCAGTTTATGAGCCTCCAGCATGGTTTTCAAACCGGCCACTTCGGTGTCTATCTTCATGTTTGTCTGGGTTAGATGGCGGTCCTGCTCTGCTGTCTGCACAAAAAGGCAATTAGGAGATTCAGCCTAGAGACGGCGTGTTCATAGCAGGACGAACTGCGCTGAATGCAGCCGTTTCCAACCGCGCGTTACATCGATTACTATGGGTAAAAATTATAAGGCTTTAAGATTTATACAAACCATTTCCAGAATCTCAGTTCTCGTTTCCAGAAGCTTCTTGTCGTGCTCCGTTTTCTGGAAACAAGAACATTTGGTTTTCAACGTGATCCCAACAATTAGAGCATGTGGTTAGAGGTCTCTTTAAACCTTTACATTATAACAGAGAACCTGAGAATTACACTTTTGACTTTTGAAATGACTACATTTCAGGGGATAAATTCCTCCTGATGGGGATGTTTGATTCCCACTAGGCCTGTTGCGATAAACAATAAATCAATTAATTGCACAATAAATTTTAATCATGATTACCATAATTAAAATAAGCTTCATAATTTGCGAATGCGTGCTTGCTTTTGTCCACATGTGCATCAGGTAAGGAGTTTTTTTTTAATTTAAGCCAAATGACGGCGGCCGACCGCTTGATCCATCTGAGGCGGCATTTCCAGGGGATATACTTGCGTTATTATGCCATTATCAGATTATGTGAAAATGGTTAAAAAAAATGATGATCCAGCAAAGTTTTTTAGCGTGAGAGGCCTAATTCCCACCATTATGAGTTTTATAGTTAAAACGATTTAGTTCCTTAAATAGGACTACAACACATGGAGCAACCGGTCGCCGGTGCATAGCTCAACAATAGATTTATGATGTAACTAGAAAGCTGGGACTCAAATCTGGAAATACTTAAGGCTTTTTTTAAAGACTAAAACCAATTTAATTCAATTTAAGAGACACATCCAGGTCAATTCTGTGCTGCTGACGTTAAAACTTGTAGCAGGAAAAGTCACGGTCAGCCGCCGTATTATACCCCCATGAAAAGCAGTCAGTCCTCATTTTTTTAGACATAAACTGATATTTTTGATAACTTAGAGAGCCCAACAAGATAAAAGCAACCTACACACAGATCACGCTCTGCAGTCATCTCTGACGCTGCGTCGCCTCGCGGTGATCATACAGGGAAAAGGTTGACATGAACTGCTTAACTCGTTGAAAAACATTTATATTATCTCATGAAGCTGAAACTACTGAGTATCAGGAGCTCTAACTGCTTTATTCCAGATACTCCACTAAATGATCCCAAAGATTAATCTAGCTCTATCGCAGATGAGTAAATCACTGCTGTAACTTTCCAAAGGGTTTTATTCTACAATAATAAACTTTTTTTTTTAGTAGGAATCCTTCAAACTGGGAGACCCACTGGTCTCGTGCGACCGCTACTGAACCTAAAACGGGGTCAACAAAATCTATTTGTAACGAAACAGACAGTCTTGTGCCAGAAATCCTGGCGCAAAATATCTAACACAGATCTACGTGATGTAGTAGGGGTGGACCTTTATCGTTATCGTGAAAATTTTGGGTTTATATTGCTAATGATGATACCCCCAGAAACTGTCAGCATTGTCAGAATTGTTATCTTAGCTATTTTCGCCACTGTTGGTTTCTTCAGAGCATCAATAAATGTCAATGAATTCAAAAATATAATTAAATGCTGTTACTGTGTGCAGTTTAGTGATAAAAATCACTTTTCTTTATACAATTCCTGATGTCCAGATGAAACATTTCAAATTTAGTTTTAATATATGTTACATTATTAAATGTGTTTTTAAGGGTAGTATTTGTATTTATGGGGTTGTAATTTACCTGAAGTCACAGCCTCAAAGTTACCCAAAAAGACAAGAAGCCGGCAATAGTCTTTTATCATGCATTTTATCGTTATCACATTACCAACAACATACGGTGTTAAACTCTATAATTACGTATAGTGAGGTCAAAATAATCTTACTGCAACTCTAAAACTCACCCGTTCTTTTACGCGGCTCTTCTCCAAATTCAAGTCCAAAATATTATCCGAGCGCAATTTGTTAATCACATCCTGCCAGGCGGAGGAGATGAAGGACACCAAGGGGAGAAAAACAACGCTGAATGAATTCAGTTAATTAAATGGGAAAAAAAGTTGCATTTTCAAAACAGTGCTTATGAAGGTATTAGGAAACGTGCAAAAATCAAAGAACAATCAACATGAGCGCTTACACCCAGCTGGACCTTCAGCTGTAGCAACTGGATCTTGAGTTTCTGGAGAAATGAGAAAACACCGAAACTGTCAGACCACAAACACACAAAAACAAACGCTCCGCAGTGATTTAGACGATTCTCTGCAGATAAACCAAGACGGCCATCTTACTGGTAACACCCTGGGTTCAGGCGCCTGATGTTTAGCTGTGCACTAAAGGAGTCAACCCCCCCACCTGCTGCTGAAGATAGCTACGATAACCATGTTTTACCTCGTTCTCTGCCAGAAGAGTGGAGAACTCGCTCTTCTCAAGGATAATCATGTCCTTCTTTACAGCAGCTATTTTAGACATCACTTGCTGCAGCATGATTTCCTGGAGAAAAAACAAAATAAAATGCATTGAACAACTGGGCATTGAAAAGTGTCTTAAGGCTAAAGGAAAACTGGATGTGGTCCCGTGAGGATTTAAAAAGAGCCATTATAGCCCCAGGTTCACTGCAAAACGGGAACTAAAAGTAAGTAAAGTTATAATATTTTCCCTTGATTTGAGCAGCTAAATAAGACTATTTGCCAATGGAATTTGTATTTTTACCCCTAAGACAAGATAATTAGATATACGGCACTTGAAATAAGATGATGGAGATGAAATGTTCTTATTTTAAGTGCAGAACTCTTATTCCATAGGCAAATTGTCTTTTTTAGGTGCACAAATCAAGAAAAAATACACAAATTTTAAGAAAATGTTACCTACTTTTAGTTCCATTTTTGCAGTGTTAATACTTTAAATGTACATCTTAAGTCTGCTGTTCAATGACAATAAGTCTATTTTCTACAACCTAGGCTATGTATAAGCAGTAATTGAGCAAACTGCTTGTCATCAGTAGAACATTATTGTGATTATGTTGCAGGTACCTCATCCACCACTATATTCCTAACACTAACTACATTTGTGTTATTGGTTTAGTATCCTCTATTAGCCACTTCAAACGTGAGCGCTGGAGACACGAGAACTGTATATCAGCTCTGCTATCCGCCGATTGCCAAGGCCAACGCCAGCGTGTTTTACTGTGCAGGATAATGAATGTCCAGGATATGCCTGTCTTTGTTTTGTCTCACGGCAAGGCTGCTGTCAGGTATTAGTAAGAGGCGAGAACAGGGGCCGGACAGAAACAGGGCGAGACGAAGGCTGCAGCGGGACCGTTGGGATAACTTTCCTCTACGTAATCTCCGCTCCGTTTCTCAGTAAAGTGCTGGAACTTGACCCCTTCACTGTTTCCTTGTTCCTGAAGTCTGGGAAGTCAGTTATTGTTTGGTTTTCCTACCACAATTCGACCGCCGGCGTTCCAGCTGCTCCCTGCCAGGACAGCAGAGGACATCTGAGCACAGAGCAGGTCACGTGACAGAGAGAGACCAGGAGCCGTCGCAGCCAATACAGTCTCCTCCACTGCGAACGTCGTTGTAACAGGTGAACGAGACCGACACCGTCAGGACAATCCAGAACATTTGGACCAGCAAAGTAATGTGAGCGACCTATAGTGTGCTTTTACGAGGCGTGCTCTTGAAAATGAGTTGTACTTCCTTGAGTCTGTTAGGTTTGCTGGAGCTGCGACCTGAAACAGGTATCAGGATTTGAGTTTCGTCAGGGTCTCTAGCATCGATAATTTGAAAAGGTGCTAATCGGGGACCATGTGAGGAGATCGGGACATCCTGAACATGTCTGGCTGCTAACTGGGGTTCTTAATAGGTTTCAGTCTAAGAGTTTTAAATTTCAACGAGGGGCAAAAAGAGCTGCTTCTTATGCCAATCTCTGGGTAAAGAAACCCACTAAGGTTGAAAATGTTTTCTAGTAACCTGACCAAACTCTGGACTACTGCTATTATTCAACTCAAACAGTCATAATTGCGTTGTAAAAATAAACGGCAGGTTGTGGGTTCAGGACATTAAATATGCCGCACATCATCTTCCTTGGAAGGTCTCACCTGCTGCACCTTGGTCACTATGTCACTATAAATGACGTCCATGTTAGAGTTTGTCGTCCCGACCAGCACTTTAACCAACACCTCAGCCTGCTGAGTGCTCAACCCTGATGACGGGAAAGGGAAAATGACTGAGAAATGACTTAATTGGCTGCATGTATCACAATTTAAAAATAAATAAATAAAAAACCCTGACCATTTTCCTCAAAGAGTCGCACAACCGCATGCGTGTCAAAAAACAGCTTACGGCCTTCGGTTTTTGGGATGTTTGGTTTCAGATCGTACTGGAGGTCCCCGGAGGAGGTCGTGAGTCCTGAAATAAAAAAAATAAAAAAAAAAATAAAGCAGAATTGTTAAAGTAAACAGGCACCGCCTCCGCTTACCCTGTAGGGATTAATCAGGTATGGTTTAGGTATCGAGTAATGAGGAAACCAGGTGCTCCAATCCCTTTCGTGGCCACAGGTGTATGAAGCGAAGCACAAGGCATTCAGACCGGCAGTGAACTAAGGGGCCATGCCCCTTAGTTCACTGCCGGTCAGAGAGAGTGTGGGAGAGAGAGTGAAAAAATGGACAATAAAACTTGTGACTTTATTGAAATGTAAAATTAGTATTACCTTATACGTAAATGCTTAATACCATGTCTATCTTTGTTTAAGAGGCGAAAAAATATTTCAGCATGAAAACAGGTATTTATTTATACATTGTGTAAACATCAGGGCGTTATGATTAGTGATTTAGCCATTAGCCATATGTTTTCATTCCAATGCTGAAAAGTGCTTGCAAAATAAAAAATAAAAATATTTTTTGTACAAGCATGTTTTTTATTAGTGTCAAAATACATATTAAAATGCCCAAATAGGCTTTTACACTTTTAGAAATAAAAGGATAAAGTGTATATATATATATATATATATATATATATATATATATATATAATATATATATATATATACATTGTTTCGGCCCTGTGTAGAGCTTCTAATTGGGTGCTGAATGGAAGTGGAGGCAGCTGGCCAGAATGACATATATATATATATATATATATATATATATATATATATATATATATATATATATATATATATATATATATATTTAGATAGATATTTAGATAGATAGATAGATATTATTCACCAATGTCTAAAGCTCTGATGTATTCTTGGAGTAGATGCAATTTTGGAGAAAAGTCACAAAAACTTGGACGTGTAGACCTGTATCTCTCTATCTAATAGAAAAATCACAATCTAATATAAACAATGGACATCATGCCACCTTAGTAACCTCATTTGCTTATTGTGCAAAGTCAACTTTAACCAAATCTGGTAGTTCCATTGACAATTCCTGTATCTCTCCCACCTTCCAGCTTCAGAGCCTTGGCGCCATCCTGGACAGCCCTCTCCATAATCTCCTTCACATTCCACATCCATAACATCACCTGGTTAACTTTAATTTTTGCAGCATCAAGCAAGTTCTTCCTTCACACTTTTCCAAACTGGTCCACAGTCCACTCACCTTTCCACTTTACAATTTCAAAACCCTCCATAAACTGCAGCTAATTCAAAAGACAGCAGCTTGCGTCATTACATCATGTTCTTCACACCTGTACATTAACTCCACTGTCACATTCAATATAAATCAATCCTATGATCATACAAGGCCAACCACAGCCATGGACAAAGAGGGACACAAAACCAACACGACACAGATCGCACATTACAATAATCAGTGTCTGCTTTGCCCATATTGCTCACCAATTAATTATCACAACTCATGAGTTTATAAAAAGGCATTAACTTTTTTTAAGTTTATAAAAACGGTTATATTTTAGCCCAGTGACATTTCCAGGATGGACTCTGTGTTCCTCATTGACTGGTGGAGATAGTCAACCAAGACCCTGTGTTACGTCAAGCCGCGTTTCCCCCATCAGATACGGCATGACGTAACACCTGCATGGAAAAGCAGGTATAGAAAATCCATAGATGGGAGGTCAGAGTTTTAAAAAGTTTAGTAAAATTGCTTAAAGTTTATCAGAAAAAAAACGTAACTTGCTTTTAAAGATGAACATTTCTCATTAGAATTTTTTTTTATTAAACTTCTGCGTTAAGTTATATACTGTTTAAGGTAACCTTGGCTGGTTTAGCTTGTCTGTCTGGGAGGTGTTTTTGGGTTGGAGTAAAATTACTCCATAGATCCACAGGAGGCTTTTTCACATGTTTCTGGTGTGACTCGCTTCTACAGCGTCGCTTCACATCGCGCTCCACTCCGTGTAAAATAACAAATAACTACAAAAACTCTGAGAATCGCCTTTCTCTGGTCTCACACAGTTAGAACCCGTTCTCCAGTCCATGTTGTAGTTGCAGTTTATTTGTTTTAGTTTTCATGTAGTTTCCTTAATAATCTGTATGCATCATAATCCTCGTCATTTTATTTAACGAGTGTCCTGGTTCAGTTGCTCATGAGGTGGAGGCTGCTGCTTTGACTGACAGCCGATGTCCCAGTCAAACCGGGACATCGTTTCACATGCCGACCCTTCTTCTTCTTCAAAAAAAAAAAAACCGTGTCATGCTAAATTAACTGATCTAGAGCGTTACTCTTTCAGTTTTAAATAAAACATAACAGTGAATCATGGGGGGATCTCTGGTTAGTTGCTGCGTTTATCAGCTCAATTACTGGAAGCGAGGGAATAAACACTGACAGGTGATGTGGCCACAGGTGGAAATAACTCATCAATTAACTGTAAGAGCAGCAACAGACACGCTTACCGAGGAAAGTTGTTGTCAGCTGTTCTATCAGCTGAACTTTCAGACCTGCTGGTTCGCATAAATCCAAAGAAAACCTTTGACCATAGCTACTTTCATTCATACCATCTGTGGTCAGTTTGAGATGTTCTTCCAAAGGTTAAAAATGATTGAACAGCGATAAACCATAGACTGGCAGATCTCCGCTTTGACATATAAGGTTGAAGATACCGAGGTAACAGCTTCAAATAGAGACTGTGTAGCAGATATTTTGCCACAATGGGTTTATCTACATCTACGAGAAGTACATCGAAGGAGATGACGAATTTAGTGCTTGGATCAAAGCTACCCCTGAACAAGAACATTGCAACCCTGAAAGTACAGCAAATATACCAACAAGGACAAGATGTGGTAGGGAGCTGAAAACTTTAACCCATCCAGCCCCTCAATTAGATGAAAACATAACACAGAATGAACCGAGCCACCCCTTTCAAGCTAAAGAAATAAACAAGGAACGTGCAGGTAATATAATAATTTCTGAAGTGCTGAATCAAACAGAGTGTTGCTACCAAGGAGAAAACAGTCAAACAAATCAGGATCCTGACCCCACCATGTTCTTTTGCAAATTTCCCAACTCTTTTCAGAACTCTTGGCTGAATGCCTCAATGCAGAGCATCCTGCACCTGAGCGTAGCTAGGAAGGTTGTGGCTCAGCATCCCGAAAAGATTTTTAAAAGCTTGTCAGCAAGTCCGTTATGTGCCAAACTTCTCTGCTCTGCCATGCAGCACCCAGGGAAACATTTCACCTTAAGGGAAATCTACCAAGTTGTTATGGAAATACTAGCAAATGTGCCGTCACTTGACTTGACAGAGGAGAACGACCCAGTATACTTTTTGGATTTTATTTTGGCCAGGTTACATTGTTCTGGTATCAAAGCACTTTCCAAGGCGTATAGAGCTTCAATTTGTGAACAATGTCAGACTGTCTGCTATGAGGACTGTTCAGCTGGTCCAGTCTTAGGACTACCAGAGCCAGAACCATACGACAGTACCACTTCTCTTTTTAACCGTATGGTTGTTGACTTCGACCACGATCATTGTATCGACTGCAATTCCATCTTTAAGAAAAAAATGTTTATCCATGACAATAATGTAATAGTCCTTTACCGCGAATTGCCAACCAGTGAGATGGGTTTAAACTGTCCTGTTATTACTAGTAATACCATTGACGTTCCTGTAAAAGATGGAACCCAGTTGTACCGTCTTCCTCAGTCATTTGCAGCCAAAGCCTGCATCTGGGGTTTTCACACTTTACACATATCTGATGTGTGGACAAATATATACAAGGTTGAAGATACCGAGGTAACAGCTTCAAATAGAGACTGTGTAGCAGATATTTCCCACAATGGGTTTATCTACATCTACGAGAAGTACAACGAAGGTGATGACGAATTTGGTGCTTGGATCAAAGCTACCCCTGAACAAGAACATGAAAGTACAGCAAGAAGAAGAAGACAGTCAAGCCAAATATATCTTTATCACACCATGTTCTCAAATTAATTCAGAAAATGCTGGATAAGTTCAACAATTCAAGAACTTTATCAAAGTTGGTATGCTTCTTTGTAACTGGGAACAAAACAAAAGAAAGAAAGAAATATAATATACTGTACCCTCAACAAAAAAAACAGACATAGAGGGAAAAAAAAGCTAATGGGGCTGCATGGTGGAACATGTTTTAAGGGCTGGTGTGGCTTAACAGAAAGGTCCCTGATCTGAAACCTAGCTGTGGATCTTTCTGTATGGAGTTTACATGTTCTCCCCATGCATGCAAGTGTTCTCTCCGGGTGCTCCGGCTTCCCCCTCAAAGTCCAAAGATATGCATTTTAGGTTAATTGGGCACGTAAGATTGTCTATAGGTGTAAATATATTCATGCTTTCTTTGGTTTTGTAATCTTTTAAAAAATTGACAAAGAAGTAACCCCAAAAACAAACGAGACAAAAGAAAATCTATTGCATGGAGGTACCCTTGTTAAACCAAAATAAAGGGGGGTAAAACTGTAAAACCTTCCTTTTTGACAAAGCTTATAGTTAGAGCTGCTCATGTTACTCTGAGCTACCTTTATAGTTATGCTGCTATAGGTGTAGGCTACTGGAGGACATCAGGGCCTATTTTTCTCACTCTACTGAGTTCTACTGTTCTCCAGTTTTGCATTGCATTGAAATGACTGTTGTCATTTCAGCTTATAACTTTTTGTTCTCTCTCCTTTTTCTTCATAGTAGGTACACCTGGTCTGGAGTTTTGTTAGCTTTGACATCATCCAGAGAAGATAGATCACCTGCTATTACCATCTAATGTAGAACAGATTACTGGATCAATGTGTGCTTCTGTGCTTTTTTGTCTCTCTTGTTGTGTCTCTGCTCTGTCTTCTCTAACCCCCAGTCGGTCGAGGCAGATGACCGTTCACACTGAGCCTGGTTCTGCTGGAGGTTTCCTTCCCGTTAAAGGGGAGTTTTTCTTTCCACTGTCGCTCCATGCTTGCTCAGTATGAGGGATTGCTTCAAAGCCATGTACAATGCAGACGACTCTCCCTGTGGCTCGACGCTTCTCCAGGAGTAAATGCTGCTTGTCAAGACTTTGATGCAATCAATTGGTTCCCTTATACAGGAAATGTTTTTGAGCAATCAATATAATTTGACCCAATCTGTATAATGGGGCTGCATGGTGGCTCATGTTTTAAGGGCTGGTGTGGCTTAACAGAAAGGTCCCTGATCTGAACCTAGCTGGGATCTTTCTGTATGGAGTTTACATGTTCTCCCCATGCATGCAAGGGTTCTCTCCGGGTGCTCCGGCTTCCCCCTCAAAGTCCAAAGATATGCATTTTAGGTTAATTGGGCACGTAAGATTGTCTATAGGTGGTAAATATATTCTGCTTTCTTTGGTTTTGTAATCTTTTAAAAATTGACAAAGAAGTAACCCCAAAAACAAACGAGACAAAAGAAAAATCTATTGCATGGTGGTACCCTTGTTAAACCAAAATAAAGGGGGTAAAACTTTAAAACTTTCCTTTTTGACAAAGCTTATAGTTAGAGCTGCTCGTGGTACTCTGAGCTACCTCTATAGTTATGCTGCTATAGGTGTAGGCTAGTAGAGGACATCAGGGCCTATTTTTCTCACTCTACTGATTTCTACTGTTCTCCAGTTTTGCATTTCATTGCATTGAAATGACTGTTGTCATTTCAGCTTATAACTTTTTGTTCTCTCTATAGTTATGCTGCTATATGAAGCACCCGTATCACCACTAACTGCGCTACTCGACCAGTTCTAGGCTCTAAGGAGTGGGGAGCAAGAGTAATTACACCAGAGACCGCTGCTTTATATGGTCAAGGCCGGCAATTTACTGATTGCAGAGCACACACATAAAATACAACACATGAACTTAAAAATACCCTGCAGATTCTAATAATGAGGTAAATATAAATGGGAAAAGAGGGAAGGTAAAAAAGTATATCACTCTTTTTCTTTTTACTCTTTAATTCACGTAGTTTGTTTTAATAAGACTAATCTATTTAATTAGACCAATCTCGGTTCTCCTAGGTTATTTTAGGCGGACTAATTTGAGTTAATTAGATCAGTCTCTTTTTTTTCCTAGGTTGCACCTATTTTAAGATTCCTGTTTTTCTTCCTGAGTTAACTCGTTATCCTTTCTTTTACAGGTAGGGAAATACCTTCAAACACAATTTAAATCAACACGGACCACAATTGTTCAAATCACATTCAGAGACACAAACATATGAAAATCAAAGTATGGCACTTTAACTTCAAGTTCAAGTCCCAATGTAAGTTCAGATGTTCAGTTCAACGAAAAGTCTCAGTTTGAGTTCAGTCCAAAAAATAATTATTCAATCAGTTCTCAGTTCTGTTCAATTCGATTCGAACTAGTTCCTGATATTCCTACCGCTCCGGCAGCGAATTACCATACGCAGGAGAGTCTCTCCTTGATGCGATGGAGAAGATGAATTGAAGGTCTAGGTCTGGCTCGCCATCTAGAATCCCGTCTGTGAATGTGCACACCGCACACTGCAGACCAATCTTCGCTCCGACCGAGCTTCAAACCGAACAAAAAAAACCCGACCTGTGTAAACAGGCCACAACACAATAAAACTCTTTTTAAATCCTCAAATTGTACAAATAAATTCTTCTTTCATAAACCCAACATATTGATCTGATAACAGTTTATGGCGGAGCATTTCTTCGCTGATAGCTACGTGTTTTTAGCGTTAGCTCCCCGCCAAAAGAAAAAAGTACAACACGGTAAAAATGAATAAAAATAAATACAAAACTTACAAAAACCGATATAGTTCTCATAAAATCCCCGTCCGTTCCCGACCAGGTAAATTATGTTTTTTTAACTATAATGTTAACTTTTTCTGTTAATTAATCACCGCTCTTTTCCTCCGATTATGAAGGTAATCTTGTTCCAATACGATTTGTGCATTGTAAGCGTGAATTTGAAGTTGTAGAAGGAGTTAAATTCTAAGTTTTGTATTTGTAGAATAAAAAAAAAAAAGTACAATTTTTTTTTACACCTGTTCAAATTATTTTTTTTCCCTCTACACAAATACAAATCAATAATTTACAACTGCACAAATCTGCTGCTGTGAGTCACAAATTCAACGTTACAAGTTACGCCTTCATTTTCAAATGATCTGTAACTTGTGGGCAGTACCCTTGATTGGACAGCAGGGGGCGCTGCCTGCTCAGTCAGTCTGTACCGACCGGAAATACATGCTGCCTTGTTGTCTTTTAAGTCATAGACATAATATAAGAGTACCGGTATATATGTCTGTGTTTTAAGCAGGGTGCGATTTGCCGGGGGGGGATTTACCCCCCCTCTGGTTGTGATGTCCCCCCCTCTGGTCATTCATGTTTCATCTCTGGGGGGGATGCATTCCCACAACCCCCCCCCCCCCCATTTAAAAAAATATATATTAATACATGTCTTGTGTACTGCACATTTATTAATTTATTTTTTTTGTTTGTTTTTAAAGAGTTTTTATGTTTTCTGCTCGAACCGTTTATAGACCACTTCATTATTGCTTTGATTCGGGTTTTTCGCGCATGCGCGCCGGACTGGTAGGCACAAGGCAAACACAATGGCGGATGTAAACAGAGAACTCTTTTTTAGATAACGTATCACAAGATCGTTTTAAGAGTAAGTTGATGGTTGATGGTATCAGATTGCCAGATCCACACAGCAAAAGCCTGAAGGGACGGAGCGAGTCTGTGAAATGCTGGCCAAGTGCTCCGTACCGCGACATACAGCTACCTCATAAACACGCAGGTCAGTACAGACGAAGAGGAAGACCCGCCACCGGTAGGTTCAAAAAAATTGTGTTACTACGGATTATTTTGGTGTTTTTGTCTTGTAAAATGGGTGGGGGTGTCGGCCACAGACATGAATACGGTGTTGGGGACATTGCAGCGTAAACCACAGACGTACTAGAGCGCGTGAACGGGGGCGTAATGCAGCCGCCAGCGGCTGCTACTGCAGCGCATCGACTCCGCTTCTCTGGTCCCGTGTAGCGATCGCCACCTCCCCTCCACCGCTATTTAAGTAGAACAATGGC